>NC_087156.1:35881996-35896996 GCF_035594125.1 Scylla paramamosain | reverse complement strand
ATGGCTACCCATCACTAAAACTCAGCCACCCATCTCTTAAACACAAGGATATCCCATTTAAAACACCCATTCCTACACCTCCATTCCTGCCCATTCCAGCTCCAGTCAGCTTTTCCCCCAATCCTGTGCCTTCCAGTCAGTTCTGCCTTATTCCAGCACAATTCCAGTCTCTGCTGTATTCCTATTAAATTCCAGTCAGTTTTGGCCCATTTCCACCCATTCCTGTTAGATTTTCCTGTATTCCCAATCCATTCCAGTCTTGCTTCCCTTTATTTCCAGTCTGCTTAGCCCCATTCCAGCCCCATCTACCCCAATTCCAGTACTCCCCAATTTCTCCCCATCTCAGCCCATCACTGCTACACCCAACTTTAAAACACTGATCCAAACACCCGTTGAACTGCCCTCCCCAACCCTCACACACCCCTCAACACACACACACACACAAAGATACCAATAAACACACCTAAAATATTTAAAAACACACAAAAAACACTAGATACACATCTAAACACACCCAAGACAGCTTCAGGCACACTCAAAACACCCCAAAATTTACCCAAAACACCGCATAACTTACCCAGACACCCCCAGGACCCCCAAACACCCCACCATGCCTCTCTCAATCACCAGTCACCACCACCTCAGCCTCACCATCAACATGTACAGCAAGGAAGGCGCAGGGGACTCGGGCCCTGACAGACACCACACTGGGAACTACCTGGCACCCTTAGCTTCTGTAGATCTGTCCCGTGTCAACACCCCTGGCGGATCACCCTCCCCATGACCCGGCCATCACCCCGCCCTTGAGGACCCCAATTGGGAGCCCCTAGAGGACCAAGGGATGTTGCTGAGGTCACACCTGATTCCGGAATCTTGACACCCCTTCAAGATTCCGAGCCGTTTAACGAAGAGCCGCCTGACAGGTTTGTTTTGTGTGTGTGTGTAGGTTTGTACGGCTCCACTGGGTTGGGGAGTGTTGTTTGGGGAGGTGTGGTGTCAGCTGTTGTGTTCCAGAGAGGCTTGGTTCATGTTTGTGTAGGTTTGGTAAGTGTGTTTTTGCTTTATATATATATATCTTTGGTTTTTATCTTATTGTCTTATCTTCTTCTTCTTCTTCTTCTATTTGCCTTTCTTCTTGTTCTTCTTCTTACTGTTCATCACTGCCAAGAACGTATGTAGAGAGAGAGAGAGAGAGAGAGAGTTGTATTATCAATCATTCCCTATTCATTCTTTATTTCTTATTTTTGTTATTATTATTTTGTGTATCATTGAAGTGTATGTGTGTGTGTGTGTGAGAGAGAGAGAGAGAGAGACAGAATATTAAACTAATTTATCTTATTTGAATTACATATAAGGGGTGATTACATATTGGGGTGAGGGGGGGTGAGGGACACGTCTGAGTTAGTGTGGGTGTGTTTGGGTGTGTTTGGAGGTGTGTAGTGTTGTCTGGGTGTGTGTGTGTGTGTTTGCGGGTGTGTGGTGTTGTCTGGGTGTGTGTGTGTGTGTTTGCGGGTGTGTGGTGGTGTCTGGGTGTGTGTGTGTGTGTTTGTGGGTGTGTGGTGTTGTCTGGGTGTGTGTGTGTGTGTTTGCGGGTGTGTGGTGGTGTCTGGGTGTGTGTGTGTGTGTGTGTGTTTGCGGGTGTGTGGTGTTGTCTGGGTGTGTGTGGGTGTGTTTGCGGGTGTGTGGTGTTGTCTGGGTGTGTGTGTGTGTGTTTGCGGGTGTGTGGTGGTGTCTGGGTGTGTGTGTGTGTGTTTGCGGGTGTGTGGTGGTGTCTGGGTGTGTGTGGGTGTGTTTGGGGTTGTTCAGAGGTGTTTGGAAGTGTAAAGGAAATGAAGTTAATAATGACTAAGAAATGAAGGAATTACAGAGAGAGAGAGAGAGAGAGAGAGAGAGAGAGAGAGAGAGAGAGAGAGAGAGAGAGAGGTTTAGAAGAAGGAAGGAAGGAAGGAAAAGATTGAGAAACAGTAGAAAGAATTAATAAAAATGAGAGAGAGAGAGAGAGAGAGAGAGAGAGAGAGAGAGAGAGAGAGAGAGAGAGAGAGAGAGAGAGAGAGAGAGAGTTACCTTTAATTACTATGGGGAAAAAGAAAATTAAGTCAGATTTTTAAAGATAATAATTTTTTTTCTTCTTAATTAAGGGTGAACTAATTGTCTTCCTCCTCCTCCTCCTCCTCCTTTTCTTCTTCCTCTTCTTCCTTCTCCTTCTCCTTCTACCTATTCACCAGTCTTTTCTCAATGGTGTAATTGCAGAAATGTTATTAATCTGTCACTGGAACCTTAAAAACACCCTTGAAAACCTGTGTTAGTTCAATGAGAGCCTTTTAAAAGAGTGTTTCTCCTGTTAATAATATAGAAATGTTATTAATCTGTCACTAGAACCTTAAAAACCCCCTTGAAAACCTGCATCACTTCAATTACAGCCTTTGGAAAGTAGTGGAGGTTCTCAAGAGTGTTTCTCCTGTTAATAATATAGAAATGTTATTAATCTGTCACTAGAACCTTAAAAACACCCTTGAAAACCTCCACCACTTCAACTAGAGAGAGAGAGAGAGAGAGAGAGAGAGAGAGAGAGAGAGAGAGAGAGAGAGAGATATTCTAACTTAAACGTCTACTTTGATGATTGCAGAGGAAGACAGGAGGAGGAGGAGGAGGAAGAGGAGGAGGAGGAGGATAAATAATTTAGTTACTATCTGTTTTTTTTCTTTATCTCTTCCTTATCTTCTCTCCTCCTCCTCCTCCTCCTCCTCATCACCATCACCATTCCTGCTAACCCATTCCCCTCCCATTACAGTTGCCATTGGGATCTTCCAGAACACAGTGTATGGGACGGCTGCCCATCTCCCATTCAACTACACGGTGGCGGTGGTGCTGGACTCGGTAAGTGATGGGTGATGGGGAAGAAATGGGTGAATAAATGGGTGACAGGGAGAAAATAATGTTTTTTTGTTTATTTATTTAATTTTTTTTTGATGGGTAAGGAATGGGTGGTGGAGAAAATAGCGTTTTATTTATTTATTCATTTATTTATCTTCTTCCTGACCTCTTCTCCACTCAAGTAAACTATATCATGTCCCACCAATTCTCTCTCTCTCTCTCTCTCTCTCTCTCTCTCTCTCTCTCTTGAAGTTTTGTATTATTTTCTCTCAAATTAAAGAGGGGTGGTGGAGTTTGACCTCTCTATACCTCACCTGCCTATCACTGAAACTTTTGAATGGAGTTTACTTTAGGAGATACTAGCAGGTTAGGTGGTCAGATATACCTCTCCTAGCTGAATTTACCGAGTAATTGAAATAACTATGTTTTCAGTATAGTCTCCCACACACACACAGACAAAATTAAGTCTTTAAAAATACGATATAATTGCTAATATCTTGTGTGGAGTAGGTAATGTAGGCTTCACACATAAACAAACTTGAGTCTTTAGAGAATAAGTTATAATTCCTAATATCTTGTGTGGGAAAATGTTTTGGATTCATTTTAATTAAGTCATCCTCACCCATAAAACAAAGTTGAGTTAGAGGATATGATAAACATATTACATCAAGCATTTATCAGACTGAAATGTGTTAGGCGTCAATACTGTAAAATGTTTTGGGACCGTAAGTAAAGCAGATATGTAAAGCCAGGAGTGTTCTAGAGCAAACAGTTTTTATCTTAAGTACAGCCACTGGGATTATGTGTGTAATGAAGATTTGTAGACCAAGAAATTCCCCCATCCACCCAAATAAAAAAATAAAAAAGATTTATATAATTGGATTGGTTCATCATTAACACTGTCACTAAAGCATTACAAAATAAGAAAATGAAAAATTAATAATGGAAAAAATACGAAAAAGGCCAGAGATAAACACTAAAATAACAATAACAAAGAAAACATTTAAGCCCGCGGTCTCTTCCCCTTGTAAGTCACGTAGCGCAAGGTCAAGAATGGCTTGGCTTCAAAATGTGGCTTTTTTTTCCTGCTCCCTCCTTCAGCTGCACTTTTCCCGCGGTGAGTAGAAAGATTAAGGTTAAGGGAATGTACAGATGCCTCGGTGTGCACTTAAATAGAGGAATTGTGGAAATACAGAATAGATATTTGTTTCCATTTGGGATTCTGTTGGTTTCTTGAGATTAATGAAGTTTTTGGTAGGAATTTGTCACTATAAGTAGCATATCCCATCAATGCAAGCTCATGAAAGACTGTCTACATTTAAAACCTTAATTTCTTAATAACAGGCTGCTGTGACTTGTATAAGGTTATTAATTTGATACTGCATGGCAAGATGTGTAGCAATGGGTGATCTTTAACCCTTTCACTGTGACATAAAGCAATTAGCAGTGCCAGAAGCAATGTGTGGAGTCCTTATAAGCATAACTAACAGAAATTAATAACTGGGAACCCATTTTGACTAAGCCATAAGCCCAGTCATCCTGGGACCACATTCCTTCATGAGTGGCACCAGGTTAGGTGGTGGTAGTGGTGGTTAGGTTAGGTTAATGACTCCCTAGGGTGTGTGTGTGTGTGTGTGTGTGTGTGTGTGTGTGTGTGTGTGTGTGTGTGTGTGTTATATATATGCTTTTTTTTATTTTTATTTTTTATTTTTTATTTATTTTTTTTTTTTAGGGTGTGGTATAAAATTTCAGTTTAACAAAGTACATGCAATGTTGTTTTTTTGTTCCTGTGCCCCAGTCAAGCTTGAGTAGCTGGCTTGAGAGAGAGAGAGAGATGAACCACTTTTCACATTCCTTGTCTAAGAATGTCTAAGAATTGTCTAAGAATGAGAATTAGAATATTATGAAAACAGGGCTTTGCTGAGGTCATTAACCTAAGCTAAACTACCTTCATTAACCTCCTTCATTAACCTAATTTAACCAAAAATGACCTAGCCTAAAAAGTACTAATTTGCAAGTATTCACTAAATTAACTTGTACCGGGAAGGTCTCGTGTCTCGGGTCACTTCAAAGGAACACTTCAAGGGAATATTCATGAGGTGTGTGTGTGTGTGTGTGTAATAATAATAATAATAATAATAATAATAATAATAATAAACGGTTTATTCTTTAGGCAGTCAACAAACTGAAAATGTACATTGGTGGTGGGGAAATACTTGACATTAATCCTAGAGGTAAGTCAAATCTAGAAGAGACTATTGATTGATGGCTCACACCATGGTGGGAATTGCACTGAGTCTGTACCGGTCCTTACGTGGCACCTTTAGGGGCGTTATCTTATTGTGGTGTCTGGTGGCACGAATAGGCCGAGGCGCGTCAGGCGGCAGCATGTTTCTGAGACGTGTGTGTGTGTGTGTGTGTGTGTGTGTGTGTGTGTGTGTGTGTGTGTGTGTGTGTGAGAGAGAGAGAGAGTGAGAGAGAGGTTATTTTCTTGTTAGGTGAGGTGAGTGTAGGTTAGGTTAGGTTAGGTTCAAGGGAATATTCATGAGGTTTGTGTGTGTGTGTGTGTGTGTGTGTGTGTGTGTGTGTGTGTGTGTGTGAGGTTGTTTTGTTGTTATGTGAGGTGAGTGTAGGTAGGTGTTATGCAGACTGTATATTGAAATATTTCAAGGCAGCTGTGTTATTAATATGCATTGAATACACATTGACACATTGATATGGTGTTATTTGGGAGGGACTAAAGGGCATTTTAATATAATTTTAATGTTAATTTATGGGTGCAGCTAACTACTCGTAAGGTTTTGTACGTTGGAGAGTGTTGGGCTGCATTCATATCCTGTGTGGTGCCTCACCTTGCATTGTACTCATATTCATTCCAGACAAATAGCCAACCTTTGAACAAGAAATAACGGGTTCAAGCTTGAAAAATTTAGGTTTAGGAAGGAGATAGGAAAAAACTGGTTCTCAAATCGAGTGGTAGATGAGTGGAACGGACTCAGTAATCATGTAGTTAGTGGTAGGACACTAGAGAGCTTTAAGAGAAGATTAGACAAGTTTATGGATGGGGATAACAGATGGAAATAGGTTGGAGTGTTTCAAACAGGGACTGCCACGTGTAAGCCTGCTCCCTTCTTGCAGCTTCCCTTATTTCTTATGTTCTTATGTTCTTATGTGATTGTATGGATGGCATATGAATTATTTAATGATCATCAATGTGATTTTCAGACACACTTCAGTCACAAGATGAATGCAGTCAGCTACAGCATGACATAGACAAGCTATAGACAGTTGAGAGAGGAAGAAGTCAGTGGCACCCTCACCTCAGACAAGACAAAGCTAACAATTGATAATGAAAGGTGACATTATTCTCTTTAAAGGACTCTATTATTATTGTACCCATGAAATCTGTTCTATTTTTTATTTATTTCTCTGTATTATAAGTATTTTGTATGTAAACTCCGATCACAATCTCATATCTTTATCTTGTCCTATCACTCCAATCCCTCCTCAGGATCCCCCTAAGTGAAGGTGCCTCTGGCGTTTTGCCTCTGCTAGTTGGGGGGACCTGAGGAGGTATTTTGCTGATTTTCCTTGGAATGACTACTGCTTCCGTGTCAGAGAGCCGTCTTTGTGTGCTGAGCGCATAACAGAGGTGATAGTGTCTGGCATGGAGGCGTACATTCCTCACTCTTTTTCTTGCCCTAAACCTTCTAAACCTTGGTTTAACACAGCTTGTTCTCGTGCTATACATGATAGAGAGGTGGCCCACAAAAGGTACTTAAGCCTTCCATCACCAGAATCTCATGCACTTTATATTTCTGCCCAGAACCATGCCAAGTCTGTTCTCCAACTAGCCAAAAACTCCTTCATTAACAGAAAATGTCAAAACCTTTCAAGATCTAATTCCCCTCGTGATTTCTGGCATCTAGCCAAAAATATCTCCAATAACTTTGCTTCTTCTTCTTTCCTTCCTCTATTTCAACCAGATGGCACCACTGCTATCACATCTATTTCTAAAGCTGAACTCTTTGCTCAAACCTTTGCTAAAAACTCTACCTTGGAGGATTCTGGGCTTGTTCCTCCCTCTCCTCCACCCTCTGACTACTTCATGCCACCTATTAAAATTCTTTGCAATGATGTCTTCCATGCCCTCGCTGGCCTAAACCCTCGGAAGGCTTATGGACCTGATGGGGTCCCTCCTATTGTTCTCCGAAACTGTGCCTCCGTGCTTGCACCTTGCCTAGTCAAACTCTTTCAGCTGTGTCTGTCAACATCTACCTTTCCTTCTTGCTGGAAGTTTGCCTACATTCAACCTGTTCCTAAAAAGGGTGACCGTTCTAATCCCTCAAACTACCGTCCTATTGCTTTAATTTCCTGCCTATCTAAAGTTTTTGAATCTATCCTCAACAGGGAGATTCTTAAACATCTATCACTTCACAACCTTCTATCTGATCACCAGTATGGGTTCCGTCAAGGCCGCTCTACTGGTGATATTCTGGCTTTCCTTACTGAGTCTTGGTCATCCTCTTTTAGAGATTTTGGTGAAACTTTTGCTGTTGCCTTGGACATATCAAAAGCTTTTGATAGAGTCTGGCACAAAGCTTTGATCTCCAAACTACCCTCCTACGGTTTCTATCCTTCTCTCTGTAACTTCATCTCAAGTTTCCTTTCTGACCGTTCTATTGCTGCTGTGGTAGACAGTCACTGTTCTTCTCCTAAATCTATTAACAGTGGTGTTCCTCAGCGTTCTGTCACCCACTCTCTTCTTATTATTCATTAATGATCTTCTAAACCAAACTTCTTGTCTTATCCACTCCTACGCTGATGATACCACCCTGCACTTTTCCACGTCTTTTCATAGACTTGCAACCCTTCAGGAGGTAAACATATCACGCAGGGAAGCCACAGAACGCCTGACTTCTGATCTTTCCAAAATTTCTGATTGGGGCAGAGCAAACTTGGTATTGTTCAATGCCTCAAAAACTCAATTCCTCCATCTATCAACTCGACACAACCTTCCAGACAACTATCCCCTCTTCTTCAATGACACTCAACTGTCCCCTCTTCTACACTGAATATCCTTGGTCTGCCCTTTACTTATAATCTGAACTGGAAACTTCACATCTCATCTCTAGCTAAAACAGCTTCTATGAAGTTAGGTGGTCTGAGACGTCTCCTCCAGTTTTTCTAACCCCCCCAGCTGCTAACTCTGTACAAGGGCCTTATCCGTCCATGTATGGAGTATGCTTCACATGTCTGGGGGGGTTTCACACATACTGCTCTTCTAGACAGGGTGGAATCAAAAGCTTTTCATCTCATCAACTCCTCTCCTCTAACTGACTGTCTTCAGCCTCTCTCTCACCGCCATAATGTTGCATATCTAGCTGTCTTTTACTGCTATTTTCATAGTAGTAGTAGTAGTAGTAGTAGTAGTAGTAGTAGTAGTAGTAGTAGTAGTAGCTCTGGGAAGATGCCAGGCAGGAATGGGAGAGGGCCTAAAGAGGAGAGGTGGTGCTTGCTTTCCTGGAACACAAACAGCTGGAGTGAGGGAAAGTGGAGGGATTGTGGTGTCCTTCCTACATAAAAAAAAAAAAAAAGAAAAAAAAAGGTTGACACAAATGTAAAAATATTAATAATGCATACATGTACTAAGGCTGTTTTCCACAAAAATGGTAATGATAAAAAAAATAGTAATAATAAAAATGATGGTAATACAGTCATCTCTCATTATTCACGGCTTCAGTGTCCACACTTTCACTTTTACATGGATTGCTGCTGACCACAGATTCAAATAACTCCTTTTTTTCTTTCTGAGTTAAGTGATAAAATGTTTGTAAGCATGTACATGTTGTTAAGGGAGGCTGTAATACTTTGCAGCGGTGCCAGAGAAGCGATGCCTTCACCCACGCTGTGTTCACCACGATGGAGGAGTGCCCACACTTCCAGGACCTTACTGTTAAGAGGTTCCTGAAGACCCTACTTGAGCACAACCGCCGAGACATTCTCTCCAAGCTGGAGAAGTTTGTGCGCCTGAGTGAGTCGCTTCAGTGTCTTGGCGAACATAACAACATGAGAACATGAGGGGAGCTGCAAGGAGCCATCAGGCCTGCACATGGCACTTCCTCAATTGAATGTGTCTACCTATTTCTACTTATCCCTATCCCTAGATTTGTGTATCTTCTTTTAAAATCTCCCTAGTGACTCAGCACTAACAACCTGATTACTGAGTCTGTTCTTTTCATCCACCACTCTTTGAGAATTAGTTCCTTGCACTCTGCTGCTTTGACTGGCCACTACTGCACGAGCCTGTCTTGACTCCCTGACATCTCAGTCACTTGATTCAAATGTCTGATTAATTAGTTATAATAAATCAATTGGAAGTTTGTTTGATAAGACTGTGGGCCTGTGTAGCCATGGAAGATATTGACTATTGAAATCTTGAGAACACTGTGTTGAAATCTGTCACATTATTCACAGAGCCAGGGAGTGATGCTGCTAAGACCTTCACTGTCTATCCAGAGGGATCCGCAGGTGCTGGTGGTGGAATCTTGCTTGGACAGTGTGCCTGTAACACACAGGCACATTTCTCCAAAAGGTGACACATTATCTTTCAGAATGGCTTCACTCCTGCAAAACAACTGTGTACTTTTCTCTCACAAATCCACACACAGCAGGAACATTTTCCTAAGAGGATGCTGTTCTTATGTGTTGCAGTGCTGTGTCTCTCACTTTCAACAAGCTCTAGTGGAAGTTAAGGGGAGTTTCAATAGTGTTTTTATGGTTTGATTGACTGAACATTGGTGACATTCCTCAGGTTGACGCTGTGCTGCCGGTACTGTCGCCTCAGCTTCTGCGTCAGATTCAGAACAGAGACTTCAGCAGAGAGATTCAGAACAGAGACTTCAGCAGAGAGAGTGAGTGGGAGAAACGCTACAACTGCTTTGCCCACTCGATGATGCTAGACCAGCATGTGGAGTACGGGAGCAAGAATGGGTTCTGCCGTGCCGTTTGTCCTGCCAGATTCCCGGAGGAGGTTGGTGATGCCTCCACTTGCATGTCTTTTCTGTATTTTGTATAGACCTGTTTGTATTTTACAGGATTAAGTCAAGTTCTGTTTGGATGTATGTGACCAGCTGTGCTGTGTCTGACTGTCCTTTTCCACTAGGGACTGATGGGGCTAAGAGTGTGAATGATGTCTGTGTGTGTGTGTGTGTGTGTGTGTGTGTGTGTGTGTGTGTGTGTGTGTGTGTGTGTGTGTGTGTGTGTGTGTGTGTGTGGGATTGCCAGCTTTTTTTTTTTTTTTTTTTTTTTTTTTTTTTTTTTTTTTTTTTTTTAATGTATGAGTGACACTGGCCAAGGGCAACAAAAATCTTATAAAAATATGCCCACTGAAATGTCAGTCCCATAAAAGGGTCAAAGCAGTGGTCAAAAATTGATGGATAAGTGTCTTGAAACCTCCCTCTTGAAGGAATTCAAGTCATAGGAAGGTGGAAATACAGAAGCAGGCAGGGAGTTCCAGAGTTTACCAGAGAAAGGGATGAATGATTGAGAATACTGGTTAACTCTTGCATTAGAGAGGTGGACAGAATAGGGGTGAGAGAAAGAAGAAAGTCTTGTGCAGCGAGGCCGTGGAAGGAGGGGAGGCATGCAGTTAGCAAGATCAGAAGAGCAGTTAGCATGAAAATAGCGGGAGAAGACAGCTAGATATGCAACATTGCGGCGGTGAGAGAGGGGCTGAAGACAGTCAGTTAGAGGAGAGGAGTTGATGAGACGAAAAGCTTTTGATTCCACCCTGTCTAGAAGAGCAGTATGAGTGGAACCCCCCAGACATGTGAAGCATACTCCATACATGGATGGATAAGGCCCTTGTACAGAGTTAGCAGCTGGGGGGGTGAGAAAACTGGCAGAGACGTCTCAGAACACCTAACTTCATAGATGCTGTTTTAGCTAGAGATGAGATGTGAAGTTTCCAGTTCAGATTATAAGTAAAGGACAGACCGAGGATGTTCAGTGTAGAAGAGGGGACAGTTGAGTGTCATTGAAGAAGAGGGGATAGTTGTCTGGAAGGTTGTGTCGAGTTGATAGATGGAGGAATTGAGTTTTTGAGGCATTGAACAATACCAAGTTTGCTCTGCCCCAATCAGAAATTTTGGAAAGATCAGAAGTCAGGCGTTCTGTGGCTTCCCTGCGTGATATGTTTACCTCCTGAAGGGTTGCACGTCTATGAAAAGACGTGGAAAAGTGCAGGGTGGTATCATCAGAGTAGGAGTGGATAAGACAAGAAGTTTGGTTTAGAAGATCATTAATGAATAATAAGAAGAGAGTGGGTGACAGAACGCTGAGGAACACCACTGTTAATAGATTTAGGAGAAGAACAGTGACTGTCTACCACAGCAGCAATAGAACGGTCAGAAAGGAAACTTGAGATGAAGTTACAGAGAGAAGGATAGAAACCGTAGGAGGGTAGTTTGGAAATGCAAGCTTTGTGCCAGACTATCAGAAGCTTTTGATATGTCCAAGGCAACAGCAAAAGTTTCACCAAAATCTCTAAAAGAGGATGATGACCAAGACTCAGTAAGGAAAGCCAGAAGATCACCAGTAGAGCAGCCTTGATGGACCCTAATACTGGCGATCAGATAGAAGAAGGCTGTGAAGTGATAGATGTTTAAGAATATTCCTGTTGAGGGTAGATTAAAAACTTTAGATAGGCAGGAAATTAAAGCAATAGAACTGTTCTTTGAGGAATTAAAACTACTACTACTGCTACTACTACTACTACTACTACTACTACTACTACTACTACTACTACTACTACTACTACTGCTTCTACTCATATCTTTCCTGACCCCCAGACCAACATTTGCTGTGTATAAATGGCACAGTTTGCTGCTTTAATTCTTTTCATTTCTTGAAGGTGCATATCAGTGTATTCTGTCGTGCCTCCCATGCTGTGTAATAATGCTGCAGTGTTTGTTGACTGTGTTTTCCCTCAGGTGACAGAGAAGAGACCTTGGGAGACTTCTGTAAATGAGGAGCAACAAGCACATCTGACTGGAGCCTTTCAGGAACCAACAGTCAGGTGAATACTGTGTTGTGTTAGTACAGTTGAGGTCCTCTGTCTGTAACTTGTGTGCTCTGAAGATGCAATACTCAGTTTTTGAATCCTTGACACTGATAATAACAGTCAAGCATAGTGGGAGATGTCTTTCCCACATTGCCCTGCTTGTTTCCCGCTTGCTACAGCTTAATTCTTCTCATAAGAGTGTTGTGATTGTGGTTGTTCAAGAAGGGATCAGTAATTGTCAGACAGGAAGAAAGATGGGAAGATCAGAAGCAGCCGTCACACAGTTAGTTGGCAAAGGCTTCTCAGTGGTTGGAACAGCTGTTACTCTGTTACCCTGCAACTCCCAAGCCTCTTCTGACTAAAAGAAGGTGCAGCAAATCAGTTTTTACAATGCATCAGCTTACTATTCTTGTATCTGCCTTCCTTTATCACCAAGAGCCTTTCTTTCTCTTGGGAGTGACAGCTATGCCTAGTGCGCCAGTACAGTCTCTGTTACCCTGCAACTCCCAAGCCTCTTCTGACTAAAAGAAGGTGCAGCAAATCAGTTTTTACAATGCAACAGCTTACTATTTTTGTATCTGCCTTTGTCATGGCTTTTGTATCATACCTTTGTCATAGCTTTCGCTGCTGATCTTGCTGTCTCCCTTCCAGTCTCACAAGTAGCAAGCCCTCTCAAACAAGGGCCATCACAGCACTCTTCTCTTTGTTAAGCTTGCCAGGACCCGTTATAATGTAAGAATTAAATGTGAGCCGTGGAATGAGAAGGTGCTGGTAAGGGGGGGACAGGCAGGGAAGCACAGGAGAGACATCCCTCTCTGCTGTGTCTGGCAGTCCCTCTGTGACTAAAAGACAACATGGCATCCTCAGGGCATGGGTGACAATTTGCTACTTTTTGAACACTGAAGCCTTTGTTCTGTGGGTGTGCTGTCATGTTTTTACACTTTGATATTCTTTGTGGCCATTGTAAAGCCACATTGAAGGTAGGTGTAAACCTTGATGCCAACCCCAAGCTGTCCCATTTGATAAATCCACATAAAAATATTAAAAAAACTGGGAAAATGAAATCTGCAGCACTTTCAGTCCCAGGAATTTTGGACAGGGGAATTTCAGCTGTATATAGCATTGTTGGGAGTGTGATAAATGATGAGGTGATGATGGATGGGGTTTTTTCTGAAGGAATTGGAGGAGGGGAGGCAGGCATGCACTTATTAAGATTACAAGAGCAGTAACATTGAAAATAAAGGCATAAGATTGCAAGAGGAGCAACAGATAGCTGGATAATTGCATGTTAGGAGCTCCTGTTAATAATAGGTGTGAGTCTTGATTAACCTAACAAGGAATGATTTCAGTGTGAATGAGTGTGAAATAAGAGGAGAGGATGTGTAGCTCAGGTATTGTGGTGTGTGCATGTGAAAAAGGTATTTGGTTGAAGAGAAATAGATATGGAAGAGTTGTGGGGGTGTTTCAGAATTGTCTGAGCCATCTGATAGGCCAGGAAAGGGAGTGAAGAGTTCGTGGAAAGTAAAGTCTGCGTGAGTGTGGAATATAGCGTGTGAGTGATGCAGAATAAGCAATTTGCATTACTTTTTTTTGCAGAACTTTGTCTTCTTCTGCCAGCACACATACTGTCTGTGCAATCAAGGCTGTGTGATGGTGGTGCCCCATTGCGGGGTCTGATGTGTCTACAGCTAGTGCTGGGTGTGTCCTCTCTGCCTGGTACTGCAGGCTAATGTGTTTGCCTGCTTCAGTGCAAATCTTGCAAGCCAGATCTACCAGCTGTCTCTAGTGTAGTGTCTAGGATGCTTTAAATTTGTGTTTTTATGTATAGTATGAGATAAAATTACAACAATGTGGTCGTGTAAGTTATTTGCATTTTGTAAGTTATTTTGATGGTAAACAATTCATGCCCTCAGGTCAAAAAAGAAAATCAGGATTGGCCAAAAATAGTCAAAGTTTAAGGTGAGACTTGCACATAGAAGCCCTGTCCAAGCGACTATGGTGGGATGGGGCTTCTATGTGCCAGCCTCATCTTAAACTTAGACTATTTTGGGCCGACGTGACTTTTAAAGTGTTATAGCGTGAAAAAAAACATGTATAATAACCAAGACATTCCCACTCACTTTGTTAGTTGAATGGCCAGTCTGGTGTATTAACAACAGACACATTCTCCCCTTTGCCTCATTAAAAACAAAAGAGCATTGGTTCTTGGAAAAATTAAGATTTGAATACTATATGATACCTGATTGTAACCCTCTATAGTAACAACAGATTTTTTGTTTATTTTTTACTTTTTTACTTTGAACTTACTTTAAAACTGTCAATTTTGCTGTCCACATTTCTATATGATATTTGATATGATGATATAATGTTAACCATAGGAAAATAGGGAAGTTGCAGGCAGCCATTAGCCCTTAACATGACAATCCCTGTATGATTTTTGTTGCCCTTGGCCAGTGTCCTTCCTACATTAAAAAAAATAAAAGAGATATGCCTACCTATTTCCACTCATTATCTCCTTCCACAAGTTTTTGTGTAGTTAACCATAGAACCAAGTTATAAAACATTCTTTGTCCACATTTTCTATACTATATAACTCTATAGGTGTTTATTAAATTTCTCTCTCTCTCTCTCTCTCTCTCTCTCTCTCTCTCTCTCTCTCTCTCTCTCTCTCTCTCTCTCTCTCTCTCTCTCTCCTATTTTCAAGGATATAAATTTTCAACATCCTTCATCTCTTCATAGGTCGACTTATTCAACTCTGGGACCTTCTTAATGACTGTTTTTTGTACTTTTTCTAATTTTATAATATTTCTCTTTATATGAGGAGACCACACACACCACTGCCACCTATTCCAATCTTGGTCTTATCATGGAAATCAACTTTTTTTTTTATCATTCCTTCATCTAAATGAGAATGCCATTCTTATTCTTTTTTAACAAATTCATTGTGTTTCCAGTAATTTTATCAGTGTGTCTGTCTGGAGTCAAATGCTGCTCATCTCTATCTGTGGAATTTGTGATATATTACAGATCTAAAGCTGCTGGATCTGTCCAGGAACAATGGA
>NC_087156.1:35846996-35871996 GCF_035594125.1 Scylla paramamosain | reverse complement strand
GTGTGTGTGTGTGTGTGTGTGTGTGTGTGTGTGTGTGTGTGTGTGTGTGTGTGTGTTTCATTACTTAGTGTTCATTACATCTATCGAAACAGTTTCGTTGTTTTTGTTATTATTTTCTATTACCAAACATGTATTTCTTCTTTTTTTTCTTTCTTCTTCTTCTTCTTCTTCTTCTTGTTCTTCTACTTCTCAATCCCTCTTCCTTTCTTTCTTTCTTTCTTTCTTTCTTTCTTTCTTTCTTTCTTTCTTTCTTTCTTTCTTTCTTTCTCTTCTTCTTCTTCTTCCCAATCCCTCTTCCTTTCTCCTTTTTTTTCTTTTTCTTTTTCTCTTTCTTTCTTCTTCTTCTTCTTCTTCTTCTTCTTCTTCTTCTTCTTCTTCTTCTTCTTCTTCTTCTTCTTCTTCTTCTTCTTCTATATATATTCTTACTTCTTTTCCTCCTTACTCTTCACTATTTTTGTATATATTTGTTTGATTATTTAACAAATCTGTCAATCAGTCAGTTCTTTGCTTATTTATAAGAGAGAGAGAGAGAGAGAGAGAGAGAGAGAGAGAGAGAGAGAGAGAGAGAGAGAGAGAGAGAGAGGTGCATCCCTATGAGGCAGGATAAAGAGTTGATGATTTGGCCAGGAGAGGAGATGGGTGAACAGCAAATACATAGGGAAGTTAGAAGAATGGGAGTGTGATGGGCTGCAGTTGTAGAAGATGGTTTGGAAGCAGGTGTGGTCATCAGATGATCCACATGTCCAGTATAGGGAAGCTATTGGGTGGCCTGGAATATGGTAGAGTGGCCCCAGCTATGATAGGATGCCAGGCAGGAACAGGAGAGGGCATAGAGAGGAGAGGTGTTGCTTGCTTTCCTGGAACACAAACAGCTGGAGTGAGGGAAAGTGGAGGGATTATGGTGTGATGGGAGTACGTGAGACAGGGTGGCATGACACCATTGAGTGGAGTGAAGGAGGGTGGGAAGTCACAGGCAGATGTAGGCCAGCAGGAGAGAAGAAAGGAGGTATGTGGGTGCTTGTGAGAGAAGAGGAAGGTACGAGTATAGAGGAAATCAAGTTAACAGTATCAATAGACTGAGGTTAGATGTTTCCATTATCTCTTAAAATAGTTGTGGTATAAAATGCTGTGAAAATCAGTGGTGTGGGCTTGCTAGCTGGGTATATATAAACCAGTATTCAGAAACGCTTTGGTCTCTTCCTCACCACAAGTATTATCCAAGGGCACAGAGATGATTAGTTGGGTTCTCAAGAGTATTTCTCCTATTCATAGTATAGAAATCTTGTTTGTCTGTCACTAGAACTATAAAAGCACCCTTAAAGACCTGCATAACTTGAAGTACAGCCTTTTCAATGTAGTTCAGGTGTGGTGCACAAGTGTTTCAGAATGTAGACCATTATTAGGTAGATTTTATTTGTATTTATCTGTTTAATTTATTTATTTATCATTATTATTATTTTTATTTATTTATTTTTCTTCTTTTTTTTCAGTGATGGGTGATGTTGGTGAGTTGGGCAAGGAGGTGGAGGAGGAGGAGGTGGAGGAACTCGAGAGAGAGGAGAAAGAGAGGTGTGTATTGTGTTGTTTATGTGTGTAGTGGAGTCTAATGTACACCAGTAGTCTTTCTGCATTTCCTCTTTCCTATAAGTTGACCTCTCTCTCTGAATTGAATGTGTCTACCTATTTCTACTTATCCCTTTCCCTAGATTTGTGTATCTTCTTTTAAAATCTCCCTAGTGACTCAGCACTAACAACCTGATTACTGAGTCTGTTCTTTTCATCCACCACTCTTTGAGAATTACCGTATTTGATGGCTCATAAGACGCTACTTTTTTCTCAGAAAAAGGGTCAGTAAATTAGCCTGCGTCCAATGAGGCAAAGGTCCAACTTTGAGGCAGTAATAGGTTACAAGTCTACGGCAACAGAGGCTCTAAATTCAAACCACAGATGTCTTTGCACAACTAAATAAAGTCATGATTGGTAGTACGCCACAAAATGCTCTTTCTTTCAAGGTACCAATGTGTAGTATCTCATACTTACTGGTAATCCACATAGACTTTGACCAGTCAGGAAGAATTTGCTTAACCATGCACCACTTCTTCTTGGAGTTTTGTTGGGGCAGTGTAGGTTGTGATGTCACAGCCTTTGATGCCCCAAAGGTGAGGTATCCAATTATAATATTAGACTAGATGTGATGGAGCTGGTTGGATTTGTGGAGAAGGTTCTGGCAAGGTGGAGATGGTGCACCACGTTTTTCAAAACAAACGCGGTCGGTTGCGCTCCGACGTGACGTACTCGGTGACACCGAGTGTGACGCCGTTACTGATTGAGGTAAGACAATAGCCACACTTTCATACAATTAAAATTGAACCTATCTTTTTAACATTCTTGCTTTGCATACATATGAAAAAGATTGAAGCTAGAGAAACTTTTCTTTTATGAAAATAGACTAATACACCTTGAGAACGAATATTTCTTCTATAAAGGAATTGAGTGTCATGGGATAGGCTGGCTTGAGGTGATGATCTGCATAATATTCATGTAATAGCTTATGCAAGAGTGTTTAAAACTTCCAGATTTTATTACACAACATGATGGAGTCAAAAAAACGACACAATTACACAATTGCATACAAGCTACAAGTAATACAATATGCTAAGGAAAACGGCAACAGAGCTGCTGCTAGGCATTTTGGTCCACCTCCAACTGAGAAAATGATTCGTTTTTGGCGAAAACAAGAGGAAGAACTTCAGAAAGCTGTGAAATCAAAACATGGTCTTCGCACAAAGAAAGCTAAATGGGTGGAACTGGAAGAGGAGATGAAGGCTTGGGTTGTTGATCAAAGGAATCAGGGTGCAATAGTAACAACTAAACAAATAATTTTTGAAGCTAAAGAAAGGGCAACTGCCAAAGGCTATGATGATTTTGGTGGTAATGAGGGCTGGTGTTATAGATTTATGAAAAGGAATGGATTAGCAATGCGAACTAAAACAAAAATATCACAAAAAATGCCTATGGCATATGAAAACAAAATTCTTGAGTTTCATAAATACGTTATAAATCTCAGAAAGGACACCCATTTTGAAATGGGACAAATTGCAAATATGGATGAAGTACCACTGTCATTTGATGTGCCTTCTAATAAAACAGTTGATTTTAAAGGTTCTAAGACTGTGACTATTAAAACCTCAGGCCATGAGAAAACTCATTTTACAGCAGTACTGGCTTGTTGTGCTGATGGCACTAAATTACCACCTTTCCTCATATTCAAGAGGAAAACCTTTCCCAAAGAAAGCATTCCACCAGGTATCTTTATTCATGTTCATCCTAAGGGCTGGATGGATGAGGATGGTGTGAAGCTGTGGCTTGACAAAGTATGGTCACGGCGTCCTGGGGGACTTATAAAAAAAACATCACTTCTTGTGTGGGATCAATTTAGGGCTCATTTAACTCAGGCTACCAAGAACAGAGTACACAATCTAAACACAAAAGTGGCTGTAATACCTGGTGGACTAACATGCCAGTTGCAACCACTTGATGTTTGCATAAACAAACCTTTCAAGGTGTATATGCGTGAGCAGTGGAACGCGTGGATGAGACTCCCGCAACATGACAAAACACCATCGGGCTTCATCAAGAAGCCTACAATAGCCCAGGTTTGCCAGTGGGTAAAAATTGCTTGGGATAAAGTAAAAACAGAGACAGTGGTGCTTTCATTCAAGAAATGTGGCATCAGTAATGATCTTGAGGGCACAGAGGATGACCTTCTATACGAAGGCAGTGACTCTTCTACTTCTAGTAGTGATTCTGGTGAGCTTGAGGAATGCAGTACTGATGACAGTGACAATGATTTTGTAGGGTTTGGATGTGAATAAAAATGCTACAGTTGTGCTAAGCAAATTTCAGAATGAATAAAATCAATTTATTTTCATGAATTTGAATTAAAAACTCTTTAGTTTTGTTGTGTAAGATTTCAGAATGAATAAGATCAATTTATTTGCACGAAAATTTATTTGAATTAAAAAAAGGAATGAAACACTTCAGATTTGGTTTTTTACTTTTGTAACTTCTAAGAATAATACTAATTTATTTTCACGGATTTGAATTTGAATAAAATGTAGTAGGTAAACTATAGTAATTTGTGCAAGGTATTCAAAGTGAATATTATGAATTTGTTGTGATTTGAATACGAATTAAAAGATACAATTGTACTAAATTTTATGATGAATGAAATAATATTTCAAGTAAAATACACTTTAGAAAATAAAGTTAGTAAGTCTGCTTTTACACATCCTTTGGCTTTGAAAATGTACTAAAATACTGCATAAGAATTACATGTGAAAGATGCTAAAAAATAAAGTATGAAAAAATTTTATTATCACTGTAGTCCCTCAGTTAATGGTGCCGCCAAGAGCTAGGTGCAGTTAATGTTTACCTACATTCAGCTGAACCGCATTAAGACTGAAACTCCCCTGCTTACCACACCTTTTGGGCACTAGAGGCTGTGACATCACAGTCTGCATGGCCCCAACTAAAATACCAATAAGAAGATTGTGTTTACACGTCAGCAGGATTGGTACAATCTTGTCTTTCAATACCCTCAACCGAACCATTACGTTCTGGCTTTCAAGGCCCGCAACCTTACCAAGATTTGACTCCAGAAATCCAACCAGCTCCACTGTATCTAGTCTGAAACACTCCCTGTATACCACACCTTTGGGACGCCAGGCTGTGATGTCACGGCCATCACAGCCTCAACAAAACCCCAAAAAGAACAAGTAAGCTGCTAGCATAAATTAAACTTTTAAATGCTGAGTATTGGTATCTAATAGTGATCTAAATGCACGTGAGAGTCTTCAAATGTCGCTTGAATTCCTTGACTTCATATCGATAGCCTAAATCTGTTAATTTTTGTTTTTTTCTATTTCAATACATGCCAGAACTGGGTGCGTCTTATGAGCCCGTGCGTCTTATGAGCCATCAAATACGGTAGTTCCTTGCACTCTGCTGCTTTGACTGGCCACTACTGCATGAGCCTGTCTTCACTCCCTGACATCTCAGTCACTTGATTCAAATGTCTGATTAATTAGTTATAATAAATCAATTGGAAGTTTGTTTGATAAGACTGTGGGCCTGTGTAGCCATGGAAGATATTGACTATTGAAATCTTGAGAACACTGTGTTGAAATCTGTCACATTATTCACAGAGCCAGGGAGTGATGCTGCTAAGACCTTCACTGTCTATCCAGAGGGATCCACAGGTGCTGGTGGTGGAATCTTGCTTGGACAGTGTGGATGGCAAGCAGTCAGGGTTCCAGTCAAAGGTGGTGGTGATCCATGCCCAGGACACCAGGGAGGATGCACTGCAGGTGGGTCAGTCAGTCAGGCTGTGCTGGCAACCTTAGCTCAGGGAAAGAGATGGAAATGCTAGGGGTATCTTAATTTCATTCCTTCATTCACTTGTTGAGTGGAGGTGTACTTCACATAGTTTGGACCAGATCTAATTGACTGGTGACCTGACTGGTGAGCTGAGGGGAAAGGGACCTGCTGGAGTTATCTCACTTTCATTCCTTTACTCACTAGCTGACAGGTGTGCTTCACACAGTCAGATCTTGGTGGTGGGAATGCCTCAACTTTACTCATTCGCTGACAGGAGGAACAAATTAAATTAGTTTTTAGCAGATCTGAAGATAAGGAAATTCCTTGTGTTGTGAGATGCCATGATTTTGCTTGGCATAAGAGAATAAGTTTACATATTTTCCAGTAAGATGTTGATGATCCCTGTAGAAGTGACTTGCTTTGTATTGCTTCCAGGAAGCATTTATTACCTAGAGAGAGCCTTCATTATTGGTTTGATTCTTCCCACAGCTTGCATCTCAGCTGAGGAATCCCATGGAGGGCAACAGATTGTATGTGTTGCTTCTGCAAGAGTCTAAGAAGAACACACAAGTTAAGAGCAGCCTGAGGTGTGATCCATGGAACAGCATCCACAAGTGGTTCATCAAGGTACATAAAGACTCCATCCCACCTTGTCTTGACATGGGGATGATGCAAGTCAGTGTGTGTGTGTGTGTGTGTGTGTGTGTGTGTGTGTGTGTGTGTGTGTGTGTGTGTGTGTGTGTGTGTGTGTGTGTGTGTGCGCCTGTAACACACAGGCACATTTCTCCAAAAGGTGACACATTATCTTTCAGAATGGCTTCACTCCTGCAAAACAACTGTGTACTTTTCTCTCACAAATCCACACACAGCAGGAACATTTTCCTAAGAGGATGCTGTTCTTATGTGTTGCAGTGCTGTGTCTCTCACTTTCAACAAGCTCTAGTGGAAGTTAAGGGGAGTTTCAATAGTGTTTTTATGATTTGAATGACTGAACATTGGTGACATTCCTCAGGTTGATGCTGTGCTGCCGGTACTGTCGCCTCAGCTTCTGCGTCAGATTCAGAACAGAGACTTCAGCAGAGAGAGTGAGTGGGAGAAACGCTACAACCGCTTTGCCCACTCGATGATGCTAGACCAGCATGTGGAGTACGGGAGCAAGAATGGGTTCTGCCGTGCCGTTTGTCCTGCCAGATTCCCGGAGGAGGTTGGTGATGCCTCCACTTGCATGTCTTTTCTGTATTTTGTATAGACCTGTTTGTATTTTACAGGATTAAGTCAAATTCTGTTTGGATGTATGTGACCAGCTGTGCTGTGTCTGACTGTCCTTTTCCACTAGGGACTGATGGGGCTAAGAGTGTGAATGATGTCTGTGTGTGTGTGTGTGTGTGTGTGTGTGTGTGTGTGTGTGTGTGTGTGTGTGTGTGGGATTGCCAGCTTTTTTTTTTTTTTTTTTTTTTTTTTTTTTTCTGTATGAGTGACACTGGCCAAGGGCAACAAAAATCTTATAAAAAAATGCCCACTGAAATGGCAGTCCCATAAAAGGGTCAAAGCTGTGGTCAAAAATTGATGGATAAGTGTCTTGAAACCTCCCTCTTGAAGGAATTCAAGTCGTAGGAAGGTGGAAATACAGAAGCAGGCAGGGAGTTCCAGAGTTTACCAGAGAAAGGGATGAATGATTGAGAATACTGGTTAACTCTTGCATTAGAGAGGTGGACAGAATAGGGGTGAGAGAAAAAAGAAAGTCTTGTGCAGCGAGGCTGTGGAAGGAGGGGAGGCATGCAGTTAGCAAGATCAGAAGAGCAGTTAGCATGAAAATAGCGGGAGAAGACAGCTAGATATGCAACATTGCGGCAGTGAGAGAGAGGCTGAAGACAGTCAGTTAGAGGAGAGGAGTTGATGAGACGAAAAGCTTTTGATTCCACCCTGTCTAGAAGAGCAGTATGAGTGGAACCCCCCAGACATGTGAAGCATACTCCATACATGGACGGATAAGGCCCTTGTACAGAGTTAGCAGCTGGGGGGGTGAGAAAACTTTCGGAGACGTCTCAGAACACCTAACTTCATAGATGCTGTTTTAGCTAGAGATGAGATGTGAAGTTTCCAGTTCAGATTATAAGTAAAGGACAGACTGAGGATGTTCAGTGTAGAAGAGGGGGACAGTTGAGTGTCATTGAAGAAGAGGGGATAGTTGTCTGGAAGGTTGTGTCGAGTTAATAGATGGAGGAATTGAGTTTTTGAGGCATTGAACAATACCAAGTTTTCTCTGCCCCAATCAGAAATTTTAGAAAGATCAGAAGTCAGGTGTTCTGTGGCTTCCCTGCGTGATATGTTTACCTCCTGAAGGGTTGCACGTCTATGAAAAGACGTGGAAAAGTGCAGGGTGGTATCATCAGCGTAGGAGTGGATAGGACAAGAAGTTTGGACCTAGTTGTGGTTTATAGGAGTGGAGTAATCTCATGGTATCCCATCTCTATATGTGTCCAGTTTGGCCTTAAAAATATGGACTGTTACAGCATTGACGTCTTGCTGAAATCATTACATTTGTTCACACTTCTGAGGAAAACTTTACTCCTTGATGTCTCTTCTACAGTTAACTTTCTTCAGCTTCTTACTGTGTCCCCATGTACTCTGTATATCTAAAGTTATTAAACATTCTTTTTCCACATTTTCCATACCATGTATCATTCTATACATGTTTATTAAATTCTCTCCTCCTCTCTCTCTCTCTCTCTCTCTCTCTCTCTCTCTCTCTCTCTCTCTCTCTCTCTCTCTCTCTCTCTCTCTCTCTCTCTCTCTCTCTCTCTCTCTCTCTCTCTCTCTGTGCTTCTGTTTTTCCACCTTCCTATGACTTGAATTCTTTGAAAGGTGAGGTTTCAAGACACTTATCCTCCAATTTTTGACTCTTCCCTTTTGCAGAGATCTCCATTCTTGGAGATTTAAATGTTCATCACCAGCTTTGGCTTTCCTCTCCCTTCACAGACCATGCTGGTGAACTAGCCTATAACTTTGCTATCCTCCATGACCTAGAGCAATTGGTGCAACACCCTACTCGTATTCCTGACAGTCTTGGAGATACGCCCAACATTCTTGACCTTTTCCTGACCTCTAATCCTTCTGCTTATGCTGTCACCCTTTCTTCTCTGTTGGGCTCCTCCGATCACAATCTCATATCTTTATCTTGTCCTATCACTCCAATCCCTCCTCAGGACCCCCCTAAGTGAAGGTGCCTCTGGTGTTTTGCCTCTGCTAGTTGGGGGACCTGAGGAGGTATTTTGCTGATTTTCCTTGGAATGACCACTGCTTCCGTGTCAGAGAGCCGTCTTTGTGTGCTGAGCGCATAACAGAGGTGATAGTGTCTGGCATGGAGGCGTACATTCCTCACTCTTTTTCTCGTCCTAAACCTTCTAAACCTTGGTTTAACACAGCTTGTTCTCGTGCTATACATGATAGAGAGGTGGCCCACAAAAGGTACTTAAGCCTTCCATCACCAGAATCTCATGCACTTTATATTTCTGGCCGGAACCATGCTAAGTCTGTTCTCCAACTAGCCAAAAACTCCTTCATTAACAGAAAATGTCAAAACCTTTCAAGATCTAATTCCCCTCGTGATTTCTGGCATCTAGCCAAAAATATCTCCAATAACTTTGCTTCTTCTTCTTTCCCTCCTCTATTTCAACCAGATGGCACCACTGCTATCACATCTATTTCTAAAGCTGAACTCTTTGCTCAAACCTTTGCTAAAAACTCTACCTTGGAGGATTTTGGGCTTGTTCCTCCCTCTCCTCCACCCTCTGACTACTTCATGCCACCTATTAAAATTCTTTGCAATGATGTTTTCCATGCCCTCGCTGGCCTAAACCCTCGGAAGGCTTATGGACCTGATTGGGTCCCTCCTATTGTTCTCCGAAACTGTGCCTCCATGCTTGCACCTTGCCTAGTCAAACTCTTTCAGCTCTGTCTGTCAACATCTACCTTTCCTTCTTGCTGGAAGTTTGCCTACATTCAACCTGTTCCTAAAAAGGGTTACCGTTCTAATCCCTCAAACTACTGTCCTATTGCTTTAATTTCCTGCCTATCTAAAGTTTTTGAATCTATCCTCAACAGGAAGATTCTTAAACGTCTATCACTTCACAACCTTCTATCTGATCGCCAGTATGGGTTCCATCAAGGCCGCTCTACTGGTGATCTTCTGGCTTTCCTTACTGAGTCTTGGTCATCCTCTTTTAGAGATTTTGGTGAAACTTTTCCTGTTGCCTTGGACATATCAAAAGCTTTTGATAGAGTCTGGCACAAAGCTTTGATCTCCAAACTACCCTCCTACGGTTTCTATCCTTCTCTCTGTAACTTCATCTCAAGTTTCCTTTCTGACCGTTCTATTGCTGCTGTGGTAGACAGTCACTGTTCTTCTCCTAAATCTATTAACAGTGGTGTTCCTCAGCGTTCTGTCACCCACTCTCTTCTTATTATTCATTAATGATCTTCTAAACCAAACTTCTTGTCTTATCCACTCCTACGCTGATGATACCACCCTGCACTTTTCCACGTCTTTTCATAGACGTGCAACCCTTCAGGAGGTAAACATATCACGCAGGGAAGCCACAGAACGCCTGACTTCTGATCTTTCTAAAATTTCTGATTGGGGCAGAGCAAACTTGGTATTGTTCAATGCCTCAAAAACTCAATTCCTCCATCTATCAACTCGACACAATCTTCCAGACAACTATCCCCTCTTCTTCAATGACACTCAACTGTCCCCCTCTTCTACACTGAACATCCTCGGTCTGTCCTTTACTTATAATCTGAACTGGAAACTTCACATCTCATCTCTAGCTAAAACAGCTTCTATGAAGTTAGGTGTTCTGAGACGTCTCCGAAAGTTTTTCTCACCCCCCCAGCTGCTAACTCTGTACAAGGGCCTTATCCGTCCATGTATGGAGTATGCTTCACATGTCTGGGGGGGTTCCACTCATACTGCTCTTCTAGACAGGGTGGAATCAAAAGCTTTTCGTCTCATCAACTCCTCTCCTCTAACTGACTGTCTTCAGCCTCTTTCTCACCGCCGCAATGTTGCATCTCTAGCTGTCTTCTACCGCTATTTTCATGCTAACTGCTCTTCTGATCTTGCTAACTGCATGCCTCCCCTCCTTCCGCGGCCTCGCTGCACAAGACTTTCTTCTTTCTCTCACTCCTATTCTGTCCACCTCTCTAACGCAAGAGTTAACCAGTATTCTCAATCATTCATCCCTTTCTCTGGTAAACTCTGGAACTCCTTGCCTGCTTCTGTATTTCCACCTTCCTATGACTTGAATTCCTTCAAGAGGGAGGTTTCAAGACACTTATCCACCAATTTTTGACCACTGCTTTGACCCTTTTAAGGGACTGGCATTTCAGTGGGCATTTTTTTTTTATTAGATTTTTGTTGCCCTTGGCCAGTATCCTTCCTACATAAAAAAAAAAAAAAAAATCAATGTGATTTTCAGACACACTTCAGTCACAAGATGAATGCAGTCAGCTACAGCATGACATAGACAAGCTATAGACAGTTGAGAGAGGAAGAAGTCAGTGGCACCCTCACCTCAGACAAGACAAAGCTAACAATTGATAATGAAAGGTGACATTATTCTCTTTAAAGGACTCTATTATTATTGTACCCATGAAAGCTGTTCTATTTTTTATTTATTTCTCTGTATTATAAGTATTTTGTATGTAAACTCCGATCACAATCTCATATCTTTATCTTGTCCTATCACTCCAATCCCTCCTCAGGATCCCCCTAAGTGAAGGTGCCTCTGGTGTTTTGCCTCTGCTAGTTGGGGGGACCTGAGGAGGTATTTTGCTGATTTTCCTTGGAATGACTACTGCTTCCATGTCAGAGACCCGTCTTTGTGTGCTGAGCGCATAACAGAGGTGATAGTGTCTGGCATGGAGGCGTACATTCCTCACTCTTTTTCTTGCCCTAAACCTTCTAAACCTTGGTTTAACACAGCTTGTTCTCGTGCTATACATGATAGAGAGGTTGCCCACAAAAGGTACTTAAGCCTTCCATCACCAGAATCTCATGCACTTTATATTTCTGGCTGGAACCATGCCAAGTCTGTTCTCCAACTAGCCAAAAACTCCTTCATTAACAGAAAATGTCAAAACCTTTCAAGATCTAACTCCCCTCGTGATTTCTGGCATCTAACCAAAAATATCTCCAATAACTTTGCTTCTTCTTCTTTCCCTCCTCTATTTTAACCAGATGGCACCACTGCTATCACATCTATTTCTAAAGCTGAACTCTTTGCTCAAACCTTTGCTAAAAACTCTACCTTGGAGGATTCTGGGCTTGTTCCTCCCTCTCCTCCACCCTCTGACTACTTCATGCCACCTATTAAAATTCTTTGCAATGATGTTTTCCATGCCCTCGCTGGCCTAAACCCTTGGAAGGCTTATGGACCTGATGGGGTCCCTCCTATTGTTCTCCGAAACTGTGCCTCCGTGCTTGCACCTTGCCTAGTCAAACTCTTTCAGCTGTGTCTGTCAACATCTACCTTTCCTTCTTGCTGGAAGTTTGCCTACATTCAACCTGTTCCTAAAAAGGGTGACCGTTCTAATCCCTCAAACTACCGTCCTATTGCTTTAATTTCCTGCCTATCTAAAGTTTTTGAATCTATCCTCAACAGGGAGATTCTTAAACATCTATCACTTCACAACCTTCTATCTGATCGCCAGTATGGGTTCCGTCAAGGCCGCTCTACTGGTGATATTCTGGCTTTCCTTACTGAGTCTTGGTCATCCTCTTTTAGAGATTTTGGTGAAACTTTTGCTGTTGCCTTGGACATATCAAAAGCTTTTGATAGAGTCTGGCACAAAGCTTTGATTTCCAAACTATCCTCCTACGGTTTCTATCCTTCTCTCTGTAACTTCATCTCAAGTTTCCTTTCTGACCGTTCTATTGCTGCTGTGGTAGACAGTCACTGTTCTTCTCCTAAATCTATTAACAGTGGTGTTCCTCAGCGTTCTGTCACCCACTCTCTTCTTATTATTCATTAATGATCTTCTAAACCAAACTTCTTGTCTTATCCACTCCTACGCTGATGATACCACCCTGCACTTTTCCACGTCTTTTCATAGACGTCCAACCCTTCAGGAGATAAACATATCACGCAGGGAAGCCACAGAACGCCTGACTTCTGATCTTTCTAAAATTTCTGATTGGGGCAGAGCAAACTTGGTATTGTTCAATGCCTCAAAAACTCAATTCCTCCATCTATCAACTCGACACAATCTTCCAGACAACTATCCCCTCTTCTTCAATGACACTCAACTGTCCCCCTCTTCTACACTGAACATCCTCGGTCTGTCCTTTACTTATAATCTGAACTGGAAACTTCACATCTCATCTCTAGCTAAACCAGCTTCTATGAAGTTAGGTGTTCTGAGACGTCTCCGCCAGTTTTTCTCACCCCCCCAGCTGCTAACTCTGTACAAGGGCCTTATCCGTCCATGTATGGAGTATGCTTCACATGTCTGGGGGGGTTCCACTCATACTGCTCTTCTAGACAGGGTGGAATCAAAAGCTTTTCGTCTCATCAACTCCTCTCCTCTAACTGACTGTCTTCAGCCTCTCTCACACCGCCGCAATGTTGCATCTCTAGCTGTCTTCTACCGCTATTTTCATGCTAACTGCTCTTCTGATCTTGCTAACTGCATGCCTCCCCTCCTTCCGCGGCCTCGCTGCACAAGACTTTCTTCTTTCTCTCACTCCTATTCTGTCCACCTCTCTAACGCAAGAGTTAACCAGTATTCTCAATCATTCATCCCTTTCTCTGGTAAACTCTGGAACTCCTTGCCTGCTTCTGTATTTCCACCTTCCTATGACTTGAATTCCTTCAAGAGGGAGGTTTCAAGACACTTATCCACCAATTTTTGACCACTGCTTTGACCCTTTTAAGGGACTGGCATTTCAGTGGGCATTTTTTTTTTATTAGATTTTTGTTGCCCTTGGCCAGTATCCTTCCTACATAAAAAAAAAAAAAAAAATCAATGTGATTTTCAGACACACTTCAGTCACAAGATGAATGCAGTCAGCTACAGCATGACATAGACAAGCTATAGACAGTTGAGAGAGGAAGAAGTCAGTGGCACCCTCACCTCAGACAAGACAAAGCTAACAATTGATAATGAAAGGTGACATTATTCTCTTTAAAGGACTCTATTATTATTGTACCCATGAAAGCTGTTCTATTTTTTATTTATTTCTCTGTATTATAAGTATTTTGTATGTAAACTCCGATCACAATCTCATATCTTTATCTTGTCCTATCACTCCAATCCCTCCTCAGGATCCCCCTAAGTGAAGGTGCCTCTGGTGTTTTGCCTCTGCTAGTTGGGGGGACCTGAGGAGGTATTTTGCTGATTTTCCTTGGAATGACTACTGCTTCCATGTCAGAGACCCGTCTTTGTGTGCTGAGCGCATAACAGAGGTGATAGTGTCTGGCATGGAGGCGTACATTCCTCACTCTTTTTCTTGCCCTAAACCTTCTAAACCTTGGTTTAACACAGCTTGTTCTCGTGCTATACATGATAGAGAGGTTGCCCACTAAAGGTACTTAAGCCTTCCATCACCAGAATCTCATGCACTTTATATTTCTGGCTGGAACCATGCCAAGTCTGTTCTCCAACTAGCCAAAAACTCCTTCATTAACAGAAAATGTCAAAACCTTTCAAGATCTAACTCCCCTCGTGATTTCTGGCATCTAACCAAAAATATCTCCAATAACTTTGCTTCTTCTTCTTTCCCTCCTCTATTTTAACCAGATGGCACCACTGCTATCACATCTATTTCTAAAGCTGAACTCTTTGCTCAAACCTTTGCTAAAAACTCTACCTTGGAGGATTCTGGGCTTGTTCCTCCCTCTCCTCCACCCTCTGACTACTTCATGCCACCTATTAAAATTCTTTGCAATGATGTTTTCCATGCCCTCGCTGGCCTAAACCCTTGGAAGGCTTATGGACCTGATGGGGTCCCTCCTATTGTTCTCCGAAACTGTGCCTCCGTGCTTGCACCTTGCCTAGTCAAACTCTTTCAGCTGTGTCTGTCAACATCTACCTTTCCTTCTTGCTGGAAGTTTGCCTACATTCAACCTGTTCCTAAAAAGGGTGACCGTTCTAATCCCTCAAACTACCGTCCTATTGCTTTAATTTCCTGCCTATCTAAAGTTTTTGAATCTATCCTCAACAGGGAGATTCTTAAACATCTATCACTTCACAACCTTCTATCTGATCGCCAGTATGGGTTCCGTCAAGGCCGCTCTACTGGTGATATTCTGGCTTTCCTTACTGAGTCTTGGTCATCCTCTTTTAGAGATTTTGGTGAAACTTTTGCTGTTGCCTTGGACATATCAAAAGCTTTTGATAGAGTCTGGCACAAAGCTTTGATTTCCAAACTATCCTCCTACGGTTTCTATCCTTCTCTCTGTAACTTCATCTCAAGTTTCCTTTCTGACCGTTCTATTGCTGCTGTGGTAGACAGTCACTGTTCTTCTCCTAAATCTATTAACAGTGGTGTTCCTCAGCGTTCTGTCACCCACTCTCTTCTTATTATTCATTAATGATCTTCTAAACCAAACTTCTTGTCTTATCCACTCCTACGCTGATGATACCACCCTGCACTTTTCCACGTCTTTTCATAGACGTGCAACCCTTCAGGAGGTAAACATATCATGCAGGAAAGCCACAGAACGCCTGACTTTTAATATCCAACTAAGCCTTGAATCCATGTATACTTTATGCATTTACCGTCTCCTCATCCAGACTATTCCATACATCAATAGTTCTATATGAGAAATTATATTGTGACATCTCTTCTACAAGCACTCCTCCTCAGCCTCTTCCCGTGTCCTCTAGTGTCCCGTGTATCCCAGACCATTAAACCGCTTCGGTCCACCTCCTCTGCTCCCTCACATGCTATATATATGGCAATCAAGTCTCCCCTTTCTCTCCTCTTTTCCAACATTGGTAGACGTATTCTTGCCAGTCTCTCTTCATATGACAAGCCCCTTATACTTGGTACCATCTTCATAGCTGCTCTCTGAACTCTCGAACTTCCTTATATCCTTTTTCTTGTATGGCGACCACACTACTGCTGTATATTCTAGTCTAGGTCTTATCAGCGACACAATCATCTTCCTGACCATCTCTTCATCCATATATGCAAAGGCCTTGTAATTTTGCTAATGCATCTCTCCGGGGTCAGGTTCCCAGTCACTGTAACGCCGAGATCCTTTTCCTCTTCTGCTCCACTCAACCTTACACCATTCAACACATAATTTCCTTTTATTCTTGTACTTTTTCCAAATTCTATTACTTTACACTTCTTTAAATTAAATTCCATTTCCCATCTATAACTCCACTCTGATATCTTATTCAGGTATTCTTGTAATGTTCCACAGTCCTCCTCACTCAACTTTCTTCAGCAACTTGGTGTACTCCACTTATGACTTCCTTCCATGATGATTTTTTTTATCTTTTACTACTGTTCTCATTTCTCTGCTTGTCAAGAAATTTTCCATCCATCTGAGCAGGCCCCCTCTTAGCCCACCATTATGCTTCAACTTCCACAACAATTTCCTGTGTGGCACTTTATCAAAGGCCTTCTTCAGGTGTAAATCAACACAATCAGCCCATCCATCTCTTTCTTGCATTATATCCACCACTCTAGAATAAAAACTCAGTAAGTTTGTAACACACGATCTCCCTCTCCTAAATCCAAATTGTTGCTTTATTATCACTTCATTTCCTTCTAGGGACTGCAACCATTTATCCTTCACCAGTCTTTCACACATTTTGCACACCACACTTGTTAGAGACAGGTCTATATTTTAAGGGCTCCTCTTTACTACCACTTTTGTGTATTGGCACTATGTTGGCTCTCTTCCATTCAATTGGGACTCTACTTTCAATTAAAGAGCTCTCAATAATATGTGTTACCCATGTCAACTGCTGATTGCACTCTTTTAGTACCCATCCTGACACTCCATCAAGTCCAGGGGCCTTGCTAATGTCTAGTCCCTCCATCTGTTTCTGGACATCCTCTTCAGTCACTTGGATTTCCCCCAGAGCCATTTCTTCACTCATCTCACTCTGCCACACAAATGTTTTCTCTTTTGTGAATACTGATTGAAAACTCCTGTTCATTATCTCTGCCAATTCAGCCGGATCCTCACACACTTGACTATTCACCTTCAATCTGCTTATTCCTTCTTTATTTTTCATTTTGCTGTTCACATATCTGAAGAATAGTTTTGGTTCCTCTTTGCATTTGTCCATTACATCTTTCTCATAATTTTTCCTTTCTTCTCTAATAACCCTTACATATTCCTCACAGGAGGAGGCAGTAGACACCTGCCGAAATGATAATTACTCCCAGTGAGGTCTAAAGCACTGTTCAGGGGATGCTGAGAACTTATCATTAAACCCAAACCTTTGCTATAAAACTATACCTTAGTCGATTCTGGGCTTGTTCCTCCCTCTCCTCCACCCTCTGAATACTTCATGCTACCTATTAAAATTCTTTGCAATGATGTTTTCCATGCCCTTGCTGGCCTAAACCCTCGGAAGGCTTATGGACCTGATGGGGTCCCTCTTGTTGTTCTCCGAAACTGTGCCTCCGTGCTTGCACCTTGCCTAGTCAGACTCTTTCAGCTGTGTCTGTCAACATCTACCTTTCCTTCTTGCTGGAAGTTTGCCTACATTCAGCCTGTTCCTAAAAAGGGTGACCGTTCTAATCCCTCAAACTACCGTCCTATTGCTTAAATTTCCTGCCTATCTAAAGTTTTTGAATCTATCCTCAACAGGAAGATTCTTAAACATCTATCACTTCACAACCTTCTATCTGATCGCCAGTATGGGTTCCATCAAGGCCGCTCTACTGGTGATCTTCTGGCTTTCCTTACTGAGTCTTGGTCATCCTCTTTTAGAGATTTTGTGAAACTTTTGCTGTTGCCTTGGACATATCAAAAGCTTTTGATAGAGTCTGGCACAAAGCTTTGATCTCCAAACTACCCTCCTACGGTTTCTATCCTTCTCTCTGTAACTTCATCTCAAGTTTCCTTTCTGACCGTTCTATTGCTGCTGTGGTAGACAGTCACTGTTCTTCTCCTAAATCTATTAACAGTGGTGTTCCTCAGTGTTCTGTCACCCACTCTCTTCTTATTATTCATTAATGATCTTCTAAACCAAACTTCTTGTCTTATCCACTCCTACGCTGATGATACCACCCTGCACTTTTCCACGTCTTTTCATAGACGTGCAACCCTTCAGGAGGTAAACATATCACGCAGGGAAGCCACAGAACGCCTGACTTCTGATCTTTCTAAAATTTCTGATTGGGGCAGAGCAAACTTGGTATTGTTCAATGCCTCAAAAAGTCAATTCCTCCATCTATCAACTCGACACAATCTTCCAGACAACTATCCCCTCTTCTTCAATGACACTCAACTGTCCCCCTCTTCTACACTGAACATCCTCGGTCTGTCCTTTACTTATAATCTGAACTGGAAACTTCACATCTCATCTCTAGCTAAAACAGCTTCTATGAAGTTAGGTGTTCTGAGACGTCTCCGCCAGTTTTTCTCACCCCCCCCAGCTGCTAACTCTGTACAAGGGCCTTATCCGTCCATGTATGGAGTATGCTTCACATGTCTGGGGGGGTTCCACTCATACTGCTCTTCTAGACAGGGTGGAATCAAAAGCTTTTCGTCTCATCAACTCCTCTCCTCTAACTGTCTTCAGCCTCTCTCTCACTGCCGCAATGTTGCATCTCTAGCTGTCTTCTACCGCTATTTTCATGCTAACTGCTCTTCTGATCTTGCTAACTGCATGCCTCCCCTCCTTCCGCGGCCTCGCTGCACAAGACTTTCTTCTTTCTCTCACTCCTATTCTGTCCACCTCTCTAACGCAAGAGTTAACCAGTATTCTCAATCATTCATCCCTTTCTCTGGTAAACTCTGGAACTCCTTGCCTGCTTCTGTATTTCCACCTTCCTATGACTTGAATTCCTTCAAGAGGGAGGTTTCAAGACACTTATCCACCAATTTTTGACCACTGCTTTGACCCTTTTAAGGGACTGGCATTTCAGTGGGCATTTTTTTTTTATTAGATTTTTGTTGCCCTTGGCCAGTATCCTTCCTACATAAAAAAAAAAAAAAAAAAAAAAAAAATCAATGTGATTTTCAGACACACTTCAGTCACAAGATGAATGCAGTCAGCTACAGCATGACATAGACAAGCTATAGACAGTTGAGAGAGGAAGAAGTCAGTGGCACCCTCACCTCAGACAAGACAAAGCTAACAATTGATAATGAAAGGTGACATTATTCTCTTTAAAGGACTCTATTATTATTGTACCCATGAAAGCTGTTCTATTTTTTATTTATTTCTCTGTATTATAAGTATTTTGTATGTAAACTCCGATCACAATCTCATATCTTTATCTTGTCCTATCACTCCAATCCCTCCTCAGGATCCCCCTAAGTGAAGGTGCCTCTGGCGTTTTGCCTCTGCTAGTTGGGGGGACCTGAGGAGGTATTTTGCTGATTTTCCTTGGAATGACCACTGCTTCCGTGTCAGAGAGCCGTCTTTGTGTGCTGAGCGCATAACAGAGGTGATAGTGTCTGGCATGGAGGCGTACATTCCTCACTCTTTTTCTTGCCCTAAACCTTCTAAACCTTGGTTTAATACAGCTTGTTCTCGTGCTATACATGATAGAGAGGTGGCCCACAAAAGGTACTTAAGCCTTCCATCACCAGAATCTCATGCACTTTATATTTCTGGCTGGAACCATGCCAAGTCTGTTCTCCAACTAGCCAAAAACTCCTTCATTAACAGAAAATGTCAAAACCTTTCAAGATCTAACTCCCCTCGTGATTTCTGGCATCTAACCAAAAATATCTCCAATAACTTTGCTTCTTCTTCTTTCCCTCCTCTATTTCAACCAGATGGCACCACTGCTATCACATCTATTTCTAAAGCTGAACTCTTTGCTCAAACCTTTGCTAAAAACTCTACCTTGGAGGATTCTGGGCTTGTTCCTCCCTCTCCTCCACCCTCTGACTACTTCATGCCACCTATTAAAATTCTTTGCAATGATGTCTTCCATGCCCTCGCTGGCCTAAACCCTCGGAAGGCTTATGGACCTGATGGGGTCCCTCCTATTGTTCTCCGAAACTGTGCCTCCGTGCTTGCACCTTGCCTAGTCAAACTCTTTCAGCTGTGTCTGTCAACATCTACCTTTCCTTCTTGCTGGAAGTTTGCCTACATTCAACCTGTTCCTAAAAAGGGTGACCGTTCTAATCCCTCAAACTACCGTCCTATTGCTTTAATTTCCTGCCTATCTAAAGTTTTTGAATCTATCCTCAACAGGGAGATTCTTAAACATCTATCACTTCACAACCTTCTATCTGATTGCCAGTATGGGTTCCGTCAAGGCCGCTCTACTGGTGATCTTCTGGCTTTCCTTACTGAGTCTTGGTCATCCTCTTTTAGAGATTTTGGTGAAACTTTTGCTGTTGCCTTGGACATATCAAAAGCTTTTGATAGAGTCTGGCACAAAGCTTTGATCTCCAAACTACCCTCCTATGGTTTCTATCCTTCTCTCTGTAACTTCATCTCAAGTTTCCTTTCTGACCGTTCTATTGCTGCTGTGGTAGACAGTCACTGTTCTTCTCCTAAATCTATTAACAGTGGTGTTCCTCAGCGTTCTGTCACCCACTCTCTTCTTATTATTCATTAATGATCTTCTAAACCAAACTTCTTGTCTTATCCACTCCTACGCTGATGATACCACCCTGCACTTTTCCACGTCTTTTCATAGACGTGCAATCCTTCAGGAGGTAAACATATCACGCAGGGAAGCCACAGAACGCCTGACTTCTGATCTTTCCAAAATTTCTGATTGTGGCAGAGCAAACTTGGTATTGTTCAATGCCTCAAAAACTCAATTCCTCCATCTATCAACTAGACACAACCTTCCAGACAACTATCCCCTCTTCTTCAATGACACTCAACTGTCCCCTCTTCTACACTGAACATCCTCGGTCTGTCCTTTACTTATAATCTGAACTGGAAACTTCACATCTCATCTCTAGCTAAAACAGCTTCTATGAAGTTAGGTGGTCTGAGACGTCTCCGCCAGTTTTTCTCACCCCCCCAGCTGCTAACTCTGTACAAGGGCCTTATCCGTCCATGTATGGAGTATGCTTCACATGTCTGGGGGGGTTCCACTCATACTGCTCTTCTAGACAGGGTGGAATCAAAAGCTTTTCGTCTCATCAACTCCTCTCCTCTAACTGACTGTCTTCAGCCTCTCTCTCACCGCCGCAATGTTGCATATCTAGCTGTCTTCTACTTTTTCTTCTTTTATTAATCCCCCTCCTCCTCCTCCTAATAACCCATACCACACACAATAACCGAGCCTTTTACTTTCAGACCAGCAGCAGCAGCAGCAGCAGCAGCAGCAGCAGCACACAAGAGGTGTTTTCTGTATGATGATGATAATGGAAAAAAGCATGTTATAAGCAGGGCAACGTAATGAAATTCAGTGAATGGACGTGTGTGCGTGGCTGCAATCACTATGAAATTAAGTTGAAAATAAGAAATATATTACTTTACAGAAAGGAATGCTTAGAGTGAATGAAATTACTGTAATGAATGAATGGAAATAAAGTTGTGAGTCATTAAATGATTAGGAAAAGAAGCTGTGAATAGGTGCATTATTGTTATTACTGAAAGGAAGAATATTTGTAGGATATGTCATGTATATTATCAAAGTGTTTTCATTCTTACTTTCTTCTTTCTCTTTCATCTTTTCTTAGTATATTTAAGTGAATCTCTCTCTCTCTCTCTCTCTCTCTCTCTCTCTCTCTCTCTCTCTCTCTCTCTCTCTCTCTCTCTCTCTCTCTCTCTCTCTCTCTCTCTCTCTCTCTCTCCAGCCATCTCTTCTCTCTCTCTCTCTCTCTCCAGCCATCTCTTCTCTCTCCTTCCATCTTTTTCTTAGTATATTTAAGTGAATTTCTCAGATCTCTCTCTCTCTCTCTCTCTCTCTCTCTCTCTCTCTCTCTCTCTCTCTCTCTTTCTTTCTTTCTTTCTTTTTCTTTCTTTTTCTTTCTTTCTCTTTCTTTCTCTCTCTCTCTCTCTCTCTCTCTCTCTCTCTCTCTCTCTCTCTCTCTCTCTCTCTCTCTCTCTCTCTCTCTCTCTCTCTCTCTCTCCAGTAGTCATTAGTCAGTGAGGAGGTAGTAGCAAGTAGTGTTCAAGTAGCCTTAGTAATAGAATAGTTTGGCTTGCATGGCAGTGGTTAAAACATCTACCCTCTCACATTATTGGGGTGAGACCACTTGCTTCATATGAGCCAAATGGGGTGACTCCTCCCCTCCCCACCCCTCCCTGTCAATCTGTGGGTGAGTGTTGCCCATGCACCTTTAAGGAGATCAAATTTGAGAGGTACATTTTGCTTATTCCTTCTGATTATGCAGGATTCAACCATTAATTTCATCTCTATAAAACTCTATGGGTTTCACTTGCCATAGACTTGTGGGATGAAACAAGGGAGAGCATTTTGCAGTCTCTCTTTTTTTCATCTGTGTTACAGTCTATGGGTTTCACCTGCCCAGGTTGGTGGTGGTGGGATGGGGTGGGGTGGGGGAGTTCTAATACTCTGAGGGGCGCCCTGCTGTAGGTTGTCAAAAGAAAAATTTATTATTATTATTATTTTTTATTGATTTTGTTATTGTTCTCAAGTTCTCAGTATTATTAAAACCAGCACTAACATATTTTACAGATCAATCAATCAATACTATTTCCAATAAATATTTACTAAATGTTATTGTTTTATTAACACTCAAACTACATTAATGATGAGATGAGTAGAGAGATTTTGTTTTGGGGTGAGGGAAAAATTGTGCTTTTGTGATTTAGAAGGAAGCATAAATTGTGTGTTTTGTTGAGTTAAAGGGTAATTTTAGTAACTTGAGAAGACAAAGGAAGAAATTGTGTTTGTGATTTGTAATAAACACAGGATGAGGCAGAAATGTGTGTGTGTGTGAGTGTGTGTGTGTGTGTAAAAATACATTTAAATGACATAACAGTAATGAAACCCAACTCATTGAATAGAATACCATTAGCCATTATTAATTGCAATCAATTTTCTTACTAAATTTACAAGTAGATAATTAAAGTTTAAAACACAAGTAAATTAACTTAACCCATCTATTAATAACACCATTAGACTACTAAACATTATATCAATTACATCCACCAGTAATTACAATACTACCCATTATTACCATTACACCAATGCATCTCTCTCTCTCTCTCTAATAATATTGGCAGAGAGAGAAAGGAGTTTTATTTATTAGTTAATTATTATTATTATTATTGTTATCACCGTTAGATTAAAAGCAGTGGCACATTAAAAATCACCGGTATTAATTACAGTACATTTTTTTCTTTATTACATCATTACAATATAAATGTGATGATTCTGGTAAAGTAAGTGAGGAGAGAAGAAATTCAAGGAAAGCTGGAGCTCTTCATTGCACTCCTTACTAAGTGACCTTCCTCTCGGACTCTCCATCACTAAGTCCTAGACATCTTAAGGAGAAAAGTGACCTCTCTCAACATCTGGCCTCACCTGAAATAAGAGGTTAGTTTTTTAATCACCAGTACTACTACTACTACTACTATTACTGCCCTTAAATTACTCCATAATAATCACAAGAACAGAGGAGAAGGAGGAAGAAAGGGAAGCCACTTATTTATATATTAATTCACACCACAAAAAAAAATTGGGATAAAAACACATTAATTTTAGATAAAACAAGATAAAATATGAATACAATATAAAGGAAAGATAGAAAACCCATATTAATTAGGTCAGAGATATAAGGATCAAATCATCCCCACAGTATATAAAAAAAAAATTATTCACATGACAAATCAGATTAGTACAGTAATTCTACCCAGGGATTAAATACACCCAAAAGTAGATAGATAACTTAGCATACACCCCAGTTAATTATACTCACAGGATTACAGATTCAATAGAAAAAGAAATGTATAGTTAGTTAACGGTTACGACACACCCAGACTGATCCAGTTCACGGTAATGCAATTATTCATCCCAAAACTTTACTCGTACAATCTGAGAAAACCATCAATGCTTTCGGAAAGTACACGTATTTTAGAAATATTAAACAACATAATACGAGCATCATTTATTATCTATTTGTTATTTTCAAGAAGTATTTGTGGGATTTTCTTGGCCGTGTTTCAATGGGTTTGTGGTTTTGTGGTTTTAGTGATGTTTTTGGATGTAAATGAGAGAAAATGTGGGAAAAAAGTACTGAGATGTCATGTCACAATATACTGTTTCAAAATATAGACAATTATTTTGTGTGTGTGTGTGTGTGTGTGTGTGTGTGTGTGTGTGTGTGTGTGTTCCACTTCCTAATGAAAATGTGTTTATATTATAAAGTGTGTGTAAAGAATGAGAGATATTGGTGCTTAACAACTTAGATACACCAAGGAATATCTCTCTCTCTCTCTCTCTCTCTCTCTCTCTCTCTCTCTCTCTCTCTCTCTCTCTCTCTCTCTCTCTCTCTCTCTCTCTGTGTGTGTGTGTGTGTGTGTGTGTGTGTGTGTGTGTGTGTGTGTGTGTGTGTGTACGGTACTGCTGGTAACCTCGCGAGCAAATATGATGAAAAAACTATGTATTTTGAACGAATTTTGTGACGAATATGGTATGAGAATGAACGCCAGTAAAACCAAGTTTTTTGTTATACGTGGAGGACTGGGTGACGCTGAACTGTTCCAGGTGGGTGACAAAACAGTCGAGCACTGCAGTCACTATATATATTTGGGGTCACCGTTCACTTGTGACGGGTCAGTGTCGTCCGCTGTCAAGCTTCACGCCAGGAACAAGTTGTGTCACGTGCTAAAGTTTGTTTCGTTCGTACGTAAGAACAACGACATCCCATTTATTGTTAAGCGACGTGTGTTTGATGCTGCCCTCCTCTCCTCACTACTGTATGGTTCAGAGTCTTGGGTCGGTGCTGATTTAAAGCCCATCACAAAGCTATATATTTGGGCTATGAAGGAGTTACTGAATGTGAGGAGGACAACACCGAACATAGTTTGCTGTGCCGAGTTAGGATATCCCACGCTTGTAGATTGGATCCAGCATAAGCAACATAAATTCTACCATGAAATGTGGTCAGAAAGAATGAACATGTTTGACGACCCATTAATTTTCGCAATAAGATCTTCATTTGCAATGAACACTCCAGCGGGGAAGTTGATAGCACAAATGGTAAACACTGCCGTGCCGCATAAGTCTACTTTATTGCGAAATGTTCACATGATGCCATCTCTCACTCTGTAGCCTCAAGATGCTTAGTGTATAAGATGATGAACCCTGACTTAGCAGTACATGACATATACACAACAAGACACACGATAAACGACATACATAGAGTGTCATTCACACGGTGAATACATACATAAGATGTTAGTTAACACTTTCTGTAATCCACTGTAAGATAAATATGTTATATTTGTCCAAAATTTAGAGGGTGCATGTCAT
>NC_087156.1:35834496-35841996 GCF_035594125.1 Scylla paramamosain | reverse complement strand
TCTTTTACTGCTATTTTCATGTTAACTGCTCTTCTGATCTTGCTAACTGCATGCCTCCTCTTATCCCATGGCCTCGCTGCACAACACTTTCTTCTTTCTCTCACCTGTTGTAGTAGTAGTAGTATTTAGCAGTGGTGACTGTTGTGATGGTTGTACTAATACTATTTTAGGCTCATGGCTGCTAATTCTTCACAGTTCAATTACTTGCAAGGGTTCATGCGTGTGAGTGAGAGGTTATCTGAAAAGAAAAAGATTAATTTATATATGGTTTTTAAATCACACACACACACACACACACACACACACACACACACACACACACACACACACAGAGAGAAACCAGTGAAAATCAAGAAAAACCTAGACCAAAACACAATTACATAATTACATATCAACAAAACAACAATAATAACAATAGTAATAATAATGAAAATAAAATAAATAATAATAATAGTAATAGTAGTAATAGTAATAATAATAATAATAATAATAATATAACAACAATAAATGGCCTTCCACCACTAGTAGTAGTAGTAGTAGTAGTAGTAGTAGTAGTAGTAGTAGTAGTAGTAGTAGTAGTAGTAGTAGAGAGAGAGAGAGAGAGAGAGAGAGAGAGAGAGAGAGAGAGACATTTACATATTGGTTACTGTCCTCATGAAAACACATTAAATTATCTCTCTCTCTCTCTCTCTCTTAGACAACAATGTTTATTTGTAAATCATTGTGCCATCTTATCTGGCAAAATCTCATTAATCTGTCACTATATCTAGCCAAACACGGTTCTAATCTAACGTTCGTAAGCTCCGTGACGATATATGGACGTATCCAAGCCACACAGTAAATGATATAACGAAATATTGATGAAAAATAAAAAAAATCCTATTATTTCATATAACTCAATATTTCACGGTCTTAATTAAACCAAACCTCCCTGAGTATAGTGCACACACACTCCTGGATAACATTTATATACGCTTAAACCTCCACAGGGAATTTTAAAGGCAGAATTCTTAGTTATCATATCGTAATGTACCTCACGTCACCTCACCAGGCAGGGTTTTTATGGCACCAGCTGTTACACTATATCTCAATATTTCACGGCTCTAACTCGTCCTTACCTGGTCAAATATAACATTTATAGCACCAAGGACAAAATATCAGTGAAGTAACACCGCAAGTGATCTACAAACATCACAAATTAAGTGTTAATAAGAGCACCACGGACAAACAGCGGACATGAACCAGCTGACATAACCCTTCCTCTGAACATCGATCATATTTCCAGTCTCCGCTTATTTATATGACACCCACTTCGTTACATGGCGCTAAAGGTCTTGGCAAGGTTACCTGTTGATCATATATCTTATAAATTACCTGGTTATGGTCGTGAAGGCTGAAGTAATGTGAACACTTCTGCGACTCTCCACCGTCTGTCCACAAAATGGCCGAGGTAGGGGGAGGAGCCCTATGAGGATCCGTTGTATTGAGAGAATTCTAATATTTCTTTTATTTCCGAGTCTAAGTTAGATTTTATGATTTCTAAAAATGTTGAATTGTTTTTAAAGAGGTTTTGTTTTTTGAGAGGCCCTTACAATACCATATATTTGGGTTTTTTTCTAATTTATATAAGGTCAAGTCATGTATAAATAACACGTGAAAATTATCGATTGCCTCCATTTCCATATATTGTTAAAATACCTTAATTAACATAATAACACAAAAAACTTGTAATAACCCATACTAAAAAGTCGATTCTGATTTAGAGCCGAAAAGTAAACAAATTAAAAAATGCCAACTGAGAAATTTGACACTATATATTTCTAAAAGCTTAAAAAAGAATAATCTAATACAAAAAAAACGATAAAATATTAAATATATCTAAAAAACAAACAAACATATATTGCAAGTTGTAGCCGAAGACGAAATTGAGGCAACGAATGTAATTTTGTAAACAAACTGACTTTATATGCTCAAATACGTCAAAATGATTATTTATGCCCTATGCTGGTAGATCCTGCGTCTTACTGAGCTATTAAACCCACATGTACCCTGAAATACTGCAAAGTAGGCCTGAAACAAGAGGCTACATTCTGATTATATTTGGGTAAGCTTACTGTAGTGGAAAGCCTGTTATCAAGCTGTTCGTCTCATCAGTCCCTCTCCTCTAACTGAGTGTCTTCAGCCTCTCCCTCACCACCGCAGTGTTGCATATCTATCTGTCTTCTACCGCTATTTTCATTCTAACTGTTCTTCTGATCTTGCTAACTGCATGCCTCCCCTCCTTCTATGATCTCCCTGCACAACTTTCTTCTTTCTTTCACCACTATTCTGTCCACCTCTCTAATGCAAAAGTTAACCAGTCTTCTCATTCTCTCACTCCTATTCTGTCTACCTCTCTAATGCAAAAGTTAACCAGTCTTCTCATTCTCTCACTCCTATTCTGTCTACCTCTAATGCAAGAGTTAACCAGTATTCTCATTCTCTCACTCCTATTCTGTCTACCTCTCTAATGCAAAAGTTAACCAGTCTTCTCATTCTCTCACTCCTATTCTGTCTACCTCTCTAATGCAAGAGTTAACCAGTATTCTCAATCATTCATCCCTTTCTCTGGTAAACTCTGGAACTCCCTGCCTGCTTCTGTATTTCCACCTTCGTATGACTTCAATTCCTTCAAGAGGGAGGTTTCAACACACTTATTCATCAATTTTTGACAACTGCTTTCACCCTTTTATGGGACTGACATTTCAGTGGGCTTTTTTTTCATTAGATTTTTGTTGCCCTTGGCCAGTGTCACTCATACATAAAAAAAAATATATATATATACAGCAATATCTGTTTACTCCTTCCTGTGACACTCTCTCACTGTAGGAGGTTTCAAAAGAGTATAATGTTAATAACTATAGATTTATTCACCAAATAACTGGTATACAAAAGTCTTGTTTACAATAAATAAACAAATATTAATAGAATTGTGCTTTTTTTGTTAATTCATGGGAAATATTAAGCAAACATCTATAATTCACAGTATACTAACAAACAAACAAACACACACACACACACACACAATGACAATTACAATAAATTCCAAGCCTATCACATGTACAGGGTCACAGCTGGCCAGACGACCTCATGTCACCTCATATCACTTACATAATGAAATAGAAAGCCACTCCCCCTCTGTCTCACCAGCCAGGCTTATCTGTCTGGGAGAAAAGTGTCAGTATGCATGTCGATATAACAAATGTTGAAATATTACACAAATTATTATATATTACCCACCCTGACCCCCCTAGTCTACTAATCATTCATACAGCTTCCTCACCCACCCCCCCCTCTCTCTAGTATGCTATAGGTACCCCCCTTCTGCCATCAACCCCCCTTCTGCTACCAGCACCTGATAAATATTCCTATTTTTATTTATTTATTAATTTACCCTCAAATTTTTTTATTATTTATTTTTTTTATTATTACAGCTTCCTCACCCCCCCCCTCTCTCTAGTATGCTATAGGTACCCCCCCTTCTGCCATCAACCCCCCCTTAAGGTACCCCCCCTGATAAATATTCCTATATTTATTTATTTATTTATTTATTTACCCTCTTTTTATTATTACTAATATCAAATTTTCTTATTATTACTAATATCTATGCTCTTATTTATTTATTTAACTAATTAACCTAACCTAAAAAAAAAACTGCACACACACACATATGCACGCACACACACACGTACACACACACACATACACACACACACACACACACACACACACTCACTCACTCACTCACTAGCCAGTATCTTACCAAAATACTGGCTAGACATACATACATACAATCCCCAGATCTCTTACCAAAGATCTGGGGATAAAAAAAAAAAAATATCTATATAACACTATATATATATACCCCCCTTGCCCCCCCCCACCAAAAAAAAAAAAAAAAAAATATCATTCATACGTCCCAACACCACTACCACCACTACAAAAATAACATACTAATACTCAACATGCCATACAAACTCAGATTATAAAGAAATAAACTTTCAATATAATCTGAGTTAAACATTCATACACCCTGTCATCCTAATCCTATTAATAACCCTTTCTATGCCTCACTTAACCCTTTGATATATACTCCTGTCATCCTATTAATAACCCTATCTCTCTCTCTCTCTCTCTATGCCTCACTTAACCCTTTGATATATACTCCTGTCATCCTAATTAATAACCCTTTCTCTCTCTCTCTCTATGCCTCACTTAACCCTTTGATATATACTAACTTAAAACCATCTTCTATATTAATCTGTGTTAAATATTATATCATTCTGACCTGCCACCTAGATACTTACTTAAAACCCTAAAAAAAATATAAGCTAATCCTATTAATATCTGTCTTCCCTCTCTCTCTCTCTCTCTCTCTCTATGCCTCACTTAACCCTTAACTAACTTAAACCATCTTCTATATCAATAACTAACTTAAACTATCTTCTATATTAATCTGTCAAATATCCTAACACTATGGCCTGCCACCTATATATTTATACCAAAAAAAAATTCACACACACACAACCAAAAAAAAGACATACACACAGATGCACGCACACAGACGCACGTGCACAGACGCACACACAGACGCACACGCAGAAGCACACACAGACGCACGCACAGACGCACACCGCAGATAGCTATCCCCAGACCCCCTCCCCCCACAAAAATATATATATATACAAAACACAAAAAAACAATACTCCCCTTGTTTGGGTGAAGATCTGCAACACTGCAACACTGCAACACTGCAACACTGTGATGGAAAAACTTGTAATTACTAAGTTAGCTTCTGAGAGGAAAAAAAAAGGTTATTTTGAGTGGATTTAGAGATGGACACATTCATAGGAAAAGTGGAACATCTGTGGTTGGAAATGAGGTATAATTAGTGGAGGAAAGTCTCATAGGAAAAGGTGGAGGACTTGTGGATGTAGGTATAATTTGTGGAGAGGAGACATGGAGGAGAGGAGGGATACCATTAAATTAAGATGGAAATTTGTGTCATCTCAAAGTATTGTCATTGTACAAGTAATCACTAATATATATATAACAAATATATCCACCAGTTTATAGTAACAGAACACAAGACTTACCGTGAGCCCCGTCTGACTTCAAGGTGAGCTAGCTGTTAGGGAGAGAGGGAGAGAGGGAGAAGAGGGAGAAACATCAGTTCACAAACCTCCCTCCTTCATTTGGGTATTAAATTACATTAGGAATAAATTATTTCACTCACTCCTACAAACTCAAGGAATGAATGAATGACTTTTTACAAGAGTACTCTCCCTTAACACACAAATTAATGAATCAATCAATGAATGGCCAAAAAATAACAAATTTAATACACTTTTTCAAATTAACTTCTGACCTAAATTATTACTTAACTGAATCTTGGAGTGAGTGAATTTTCTCTCTGATCAGAATGTTGACTTGACCAAACATTTCAATACTCAAACACACACACACACACACACACACACACACACTAAAAAATAAATAAATTCTGAAAAAACAAATTAACGTAACAGGTCAGAAAGACACTTACCACACCCGCAGTTGTGACTCAACCCACGCTTGAGAGTCCTGGGGCTTCTCCCACCAACAGCTTGACGAGAAGGAAGGAATGGGTTAGGTTAATTTTGTTAGTAAGGAAGACAGACCCCCAATATAAGTAACCTAACTGAATCTAACCTAATATATCAGAATAAGGTAGGATATAAGAAGTTGGTTGGAGTGACTCGCAGATGTACGCACCTCTGAAAAAGACGAGAGAAAGTCCTCATTAGTTCGGCTCAAAATTTGTACTTTATTCATGTATTTTTGCTTATTTTCATTTTATCAAGCAGTATATGTCAAGGTTCTGGCTGTCACAGTACATCACGTCTGGCCAGCCCATACATGTGGAATACAATCAATAATATACACTACAAGATTGCTTTATAACACACAAACACACACAAACAGTAACTATATTGATAATTAATTTGCAAGCAGGCAGGCAGATACTTCACAATAAACATTAATTCATATACACGCACGCACACACACACACACACACACACACACACACACACAGTATCCACAAGTATAACTGACTACATTGATCATTTTAACTGGTAGGCAGACAGACAGACAGACAGACAGACAGACAGACAGGAGGAGGAAGAGGAGGAGAACAAATGCTGATAATTATTCCTGATTACACAAGGATGACATAGGAAGGATGACTAGACACTGTTGTACCTCAAGAGAAGGGTGACTAAGAGTCAGAGAAGGGTGACTAAGAGGGGGTCTGGTGGAGGTCTTCAAGTGGTACAGGGGACATGACAAGGGTGACTAAGAGCGAGTCTGGTGGAGGTCTTCAAGTGGTACAGGGGACACAACAAGGGTGACTAAGAGGGGGTCTGGTGGAGGTCTTCAAGTGGTACAGGGGACATGACAAGGGTGACTAAGAGGGGGTCTGGTGGAGGTCTTCAAGTGGTACAGGGGACATGACGAGTAACAAAATCTCTCTCTCTCTCTCTCTCTCTCTCTCTCTCTCTCTCACACACACACACACACACACACACACACACACACAACATTAAGGCAATATTAGACACAAGGTTCGGATAACAAGCACAGAGAGGCACAGCTTGCGGCAAATTCTTCCATGACAGTGTTGCCGCTGAACTGACAGGCCGAGTGGGGTTAGGTGGGTGACCTGTCTGGTGACCCATACGACTCAACACGTGACTCTTGACCTCTTGACCTCTTGACCTTCAGTATGCCAGCACTCATCCCACACCTGTCTGTCTGTCTGTCTGTCTGTGTCTCGCATCATCGCACTTCTTAAATCTGAAAAATATATTTAGTGTTAGTCACCTGCAATGTATTTTTTTTTATTTTATTTACAGTTTTTTTTTTCAGAATATTAAGTTTTCTGAGTGTGTGTGTGTGTGTGTGTGTGTGTGTGTGTGTGTGTGTGTGTGTGTGTGTGTGTGTGTGTGTGTGTGTGTGTGTGTGTGTGTGTGTGTTTTGAGGCATTTTCTTGGTGTTTTAATTGTCTTAGATAAATATAACCAGTGTTTTTTATCAATTATCTTTTCCAATTGTTACTCATCAATCTCTCTCTCTGAGTAACAATTGGAAAAGATAATTGATAAAAAACACTGGTTATATTTATTTATTTATCTCTCTCTCTCTCTCTCTCTCTCTCTGAGTAACAATTGGAAAAGATAATTGATAAAAAACACTGGTTATATTTATTTATCTCTCTCTCTCTCTCTCTCTCTCTCTCTCTCTGAGTAACAATTGGAAAAGATAATTGATAAAAAACACTGGTTATATTTATTTATTTATCTCTCTCTCTCTCTCTCTCTCTCTCTCTCTCTCTGAGTAACAATTGGAAAAGATAATTGATAAAAAACACTGGTTATATTTATTTATTTATCTCTCTCTCTCTCTCTCTCTCTCTCTCTC
>NC_087156.1:35811996-35824496 GCF_035594125.1 Scylla paramamosain | reverse complement strand
CTCTCTCTCTCTCTCTCTCTCTCTCTCTCTCTCTCTCTCTCTCTCTCTCTCTCTCTCTCTCTCTCTCTCTCTCTCTCTTCTCTCTCTCTCATATAAACACACATTCTCTCTTTTTTTTTTTTTTTTTAAACAAATATTTACAGAAAGGCTTAAAATTCCACGTTGAGTGTGGAATTATTTAAAAAGCCTATGTTAGTATTTTTAACAGGAATAACACTATACATGCTTAACATAAAGATTATAATGTTAATAAATAAAATAATAAAAATTTAAAGATTTAAAGCGCCAGTGGGGACAGGTGCGTGCTACGCCAGCTGTGGGCTGCCAGCTTCACCTGGTGCGTGGACATGTCCTGCACTTGGGGCGTAAACACACATCTCTCTCTCTCTCTCTCTCTCTCTCTCTCTCTCTCTCTCTCTCTCTCTCTCTCTCTCTCTCTCTCTCTCTCTCTCTCTCTCTCTCTCTCTCTCTCTCTCTCTCTCTCTCTCTCTCTCTCTCTCTCTCTCTCTCTCTCTCATATAAACACACATTCTCTCTCTCTCTCTCTCTCTCTCTCTCTCTCTCTCTCTCTCTCTCTCTCTCTCTCTCTCTCTCTCTCTCTCTCTCTCTCTCTCTCTCTCTCTCTCTCTCTCTCTCTCTCTCTCTCTCTCTCTCTCTCTCTCTCTCTCTCTCTCTCTCTCTCTCTCTCTCTCTCTCTCTCTCTCTCTCTCTCTCTCTCTCTCTCTCTCTCTCATATCATTCTCTCTCTCTCTCTCTCTCTCTCTCTCTCTCTCTCTCTCTCTCTCTCTCTCTCTCTCTCTCTCTCTCTCTCTCTCTCTCTCTCTCTCTCTCTCTCTCTCTCTCTCTCTCTCTCTCTCTCTCTCTCTCTCTCTCTCTCTCTCTCTCTCTCTCTCTCTCTCTCATATAAACACACATTCTCTCTCTCTCTCTAATGAAAACTCTAATGAAAATAGTGCTGAAGTAATAATAAGAGTCATTAAAGACAACCTTCACCTCAATGTAACCCCTTCAGATATAAATGTGGCGCATCGCTTAGGTGCTAAGCGAGCACAGAACCTAACTAGGCCAATTATTGTTAAGCTACACAGTAGACAAAAGAAAGCAGAAATAATGAATGCCTGTATAACGGTTAGACCAAAACTTTATATCAATGAGAGCCTCACAGCTAAACGCCGATCACTCTTCAAGATAATATGGGAAATCAGGAAACAACACAGGGATATGTTCCAACAATGTTACACTCAAGAAGGAAAGATTTGTGTTAAACTTAAAATATCAACTCAAAAGCATATCATAACAACAGATGAGACCTTGAATGAATTCCTAGATAAGTACCCAATACTTAAGCAACCCACAACCTAGGAACATCAAAATCAAGTACTACAAGGCAAATATCTCCTACTGATATGTGACAATCATTTGTATGTTATATTATGTATGTATGTATGCATGACTTATCAATGTTCTTTCCTACTCACTCAACTTTCATCACTTCTATTTAAGTCTACCCTGATCTTTTTTACTTACACTAACCCTTTTCCTTTCTATTATTCACTTCTTCTCCCTTCTACTCATCCTAACCCTGTTCCTTCGCCCCAACCTGTTTCCTTCCTACACATCCTGACCCTCTTTTTTCTACTCTTCCCAACTCTGTTTCTTTTCTACTCATTTTAACCCTATTCTTTTCTACACTCCCCAACTCCTACCCTGTTCCTCTCTACTCTTCATAACCCTGTTTCCTTCTGCTCTCTCCAACCCTGTTCTACTCTATTCTCTCCAACCCTGTTCCAATCATGTTTCATTTGCTCATTCTAACCCCGTTTCTCACTACTCACTACTACTCACTACTACTCACTACTCACTACTACTCACTACTCACTACTACTCACTACTACTCACTACTACTCACTAATCACTACTACTCACTACACACTCCAATACTGTTCATATTTACTCATTCCAACACTGTTCCTGACTACTCACTCTAAACCTGTTTCTATCTGCTGACTCCATTCCTGTTCTAGCCATTCCTTACCTCAACTTTATTCCTTTCTCCAACTACCATATCTTACCATTGCTTCATATGAATTCTCTACCAATTACTAGTTTTGCTAACACGGTCTTGATTTATTTAGTTTCCTTTCACTTGATTCCTATAGTATTCACTGAGATATCTTGTCCAATATAATAGATTTATAAAAGCTGCACCTGGAGAGCCATGAACTAAGTCTTGATTTTAGTAAATCTTTCTTATTACATTTTGCTGTCTGAGTTTATTTAAATATATTTTTTTTATTTATTTATTTATTTATTTATTTTTTATTTATTTATTTTTTTCGCCATACTGTACAATATACATATTATGGAAAATTTATATAAATCACTTTATAGTGATAGCATCCATGATACAAATACACCTGCATCTACTTTTGATATTAACGTAATAAGCAAAATAAATGGACAATCAGACATTGGCTCTCTGTCTAGATACTACAATATTAATGAGTACATCTCTGAAGTAAAATATAAAGATGATGAATACATTAACATCGTACACATGAACATTAGATCAATCCATAAGAACTTTGATGTATTCAAAACATTCCTAAATAGTCTCCCAAAGCCTCCAGATGTTATTGCACTCACCGAAACTTGGTTACGAGATTCTTCAAAACACTTGTATTCTCTTGATGGTTATGTCTCACATAATCTCGTGAGAACAAATAGAGAACATGGTGGCATAACAATCTTTATTAAGGATATTTTTTCTTTTGAATTAATCGAAGAATACTGCTTTATAAATGATGATATAGAAATCTGTACAGTTAAAGTCAAAATAATAAATACCTCATATGTTATGTCAGTTGTCTACAGGCCCCATAGTAAGCATTTAGCAGTTAATGAATTCACAACTATTATCAGTCAGATATTATCAAATGACATATTCAGATGTAGTAAAAGTATCCTACTTGGTGATCTTAATATCAACCTTCTAGAACACTCAACTCATCTTCCTACAAATACTTTTCTTAATTCAATGCAAGCCCTAAATTATTTTCCCCATATTTCTCGCCCAACAAGATTCCCAGACAATCCTGATCTTGGTCAACCCTCCTTACTTGATCAGATCTGGACAAACTTTACTCCACCATCTTCTTCTGGCATCATCCATTTCAACCTGACTGATCATTTGCCTATATTTATTAATATAACTTTAAATTTTACTTTAGACTATAAACATAAAATCACCTTTAGAATATTCAATGGTACAAATCATAACCTTTTTACAAATGAATTATCTAAAGTAGACTGGGATGAGATCTTATCTTCTCACAATACAAATGAAAACTTTAATGCCTTTCATGATAAGATCAATACATTATATAATGAATGCTTCCATATAAAAACAAAATTCATTTCTACTAAAAGACTACAAAACCCTTGGATCTCTAGTGGTTTACTTAATTCTATAAAGTATAAATGTACGCTTTTTAAAAACTATAAATTGGGTTTGGTATCACATTCCTTTTATAAAAACTACCGTAACCATGTTACAAAACTTGTTAAAGATGCAAAGTCTAACTATTATCAAAATTTTTTTTGTAATTTCAGAAATGATACCAAAAAAATATGGAAAACAATAAATCAGATTAGAAATACTTCTAACTTGAAGCACGACAAAACAACCCTACAGTATAATAACTCAACTTTAGATAAGCCCCTTGACATAGCTGAGGCGTTTAATAACTACTTTTGCAGCATTGCCCCAGAACTAAGTGATAAACTACCTAACTCTCACATAAACCCAACCCATTATCTAAAAGCTAATTTTCAAAATTCTATGCTGTTGCCTGCAATATCTACTTATGATACCATAAATATTATAAAATCACTAAAAAATAAAAACTCTAGTATAAATGAGATTTCAGTTAAAGTACTAAAACAAAATTCTGATATATTTTCCATACCGTTGACCACCCTCTTTAACCACTCTATCTCAACAGGGACTTTCCCTTATATATTAAAAAAAGCTAGAGTCATTCCTATCCTGAAAACTGGCCCGAGTAATTATCCTAAAAACTACCGCCCAATCTCAAACCTCAGTATTTTCTCAAAAATCTTTGAATCCCTGATGAAAAATTTCCTGATAAGCTATCTAGAAAAAAATAAGATCCTAAATCAAACACAATTTGGATTTAGACGCAATCATAACACTTTCCAAGCACTAAATCTCTTTTCTTCAGACATTTACTCAGCTCTCGACAACAAGCTATCAGTCCTGTCTGTATTCATTGACTTTTCCAAGGCTTTTGATACTGTAAATCATAAAATTCTTTTAGACAAATTATATCATTATGGCATTCGTGGTCCCATCCACTCATGGTTTACAGATTACCTAACCAACAGAACCCAACAAACTGTATTTGAAGGTGAATTTTCCACATTAAAAAACAATCACCTTGGAGTTCCTCAAGGCAGTATCCTAGGCCCAATTCTTTTTTTGCTTTACATAAATGACATATCTGATATATTTACACACTCCAAAACCATCTTATTTGCTGACGACATGACACTTTACTTACCCGGTCCTCACCCAGAACAATTGATTACAACAGTAAATACAGAACTACATCAGTTATACCGATGGTGCATATCCAATAGACTTACCATTAATACCGATAAAACATACTTTATGTTGTTTTCATTAAAAAAATATCACCATCTACCTCCACTCCAGATCAATAATAATAATATCTCAAGATCCTCACACATTAAATTCCTTGGTGTAACCTATGACGATTCCATGACCTTTAAACTTCACATTGAAAATCTCACCCTACGAATATCCAGACACATTGCCTTACTCCATCAGAGTAAAGACTTAATGCCTCCATACGTACTGAAGTGTATTTATTATGCTCACATCTACCCACTACTTGCCTATTGCAATCCAATATGGTGCACCACTTATCCTACCTATCTGATACCACTTCAACTCCAACTTAAAAAAATTGTTAGAATAATCACAAATAGCACGTACTTAGAACATACACGACTCCTGTTTAAACAAACTCAGTTGCTAAGACTAGAGGACATAACAAAAATGGCTATATCCATTCAAATGTATAAAAAAATGTATTCTATGCAAAACGATGCCCCCATCCATAATCATGATACACGTCACTGTGGCCAACTACGTCCTCCTCCCCATCGCATCTCAAAGTACCGTCAATCTACATTATACTTAGGACCTGTTTACTGGAACGATATCCCTCCTAACATTAGAAATTCACCATCTGTAGCTACCTTCAAAAACAAACTAAAACAACACATAATAAGTAACTACTAATAAATACTAATTAATGTTGACTCCCATCACTGTACCCAACTCCTTGTATGTGGCCATGTCTATAAATTATAACTTATTATATTTATCATTATTGTATACGCACTATGCATCATGTATTAAATTCATAATAATTATCTAAATTATTTTTTCATTATATTAAATTGTGTACTCTATTACTTGTTCCATTCTTTATGCCAATAGATCAATATCTATATGCAGACCCCAATGTATGTATTACTTTTTTTTTATATATATATATATATATATATATATATATATATATATATATATATATATATATATATATATATATATATATATATATATATATATATATATATATATATATATATGTTACTTTTCTTTAATTTCTTTTATTATTGTTTACATACACAGGTGTATGATCGTTTATGCAGATGTATGTATCACTAAATTTACTCACTGCTGTATAAGAAAATGTATGTTGATATCTATTTAATCTTATAAATACCCTTAGAATCCTATGCAACATTTAAAATTATTCTGTACAACATTTAAGTACTTACTGTGTATTGTACCTTATATTAAGTCCAGGTTTGTTAGCTTAGGTTTAGTTATATTATAGTTTTAGTTTTGCCTGAAAAGCTTACGCTTAAAAAAGGCTAGCCATAATAAAAAATTTATGGAATATAAATATACAATGTATGAAATGGCTATAAATAAATGTTCAAATGTTCAAATGTTCTCTCTCTCTCTCTCATATAAACACACATTCTCTCTCTCTCTCTCTCTCTCTCTCTCTCTCTCTCTCTCTCTCTCTCTCTCTCTCTCTCTCTCTCTCTCTCTCTCTCTCTCTCTCTCTCTCTCTCTCTCATATAAACACACATTCTCTCTCTCTCTCTCTCTCTCTCTCTCTCTCTCTCTCTCTCTCTCTCTCTCTCTCTCTCTCTCTCTCTCTCTCTCTCTCTCTCTCTCTCTCTCTCTCTCTCTCTCTCTCTCTCTCTCTCTCTCTCTCTCTCTCTCTCTCTCTCTCTCTCTCTCTCTCTCTCTCTCTCTCTCTCTCTCTCTCTCTCTCTCTCTCTCTCTCTCTCTCTCTCTCTCTCTCTCTCTCTCTCTCTCTCTCTCTCTCTCTCTCTCTCTCTCTCTCTCTCTCTCTCTCTCTCTCTCTCTCTCTCTCTCATATAAACACACATTCTCTCTCTCTCTCTCTCTCTCTCTCTCTCTCTCTCTCTCTCTCTCTCTCTCTCTCTCTCTCTCTCTCTCTCTCTCTCTCTCTCTCTCTCTCTCTCTCTCTCTCTCTCTCTCTCTCTCTCTCTCTCTCTCTCTCTCTCTCTCTCTCTCTCTCTCTCTCTCTCTCTCTCTCTCTCTCTCTCTCTCTCTCTCTCTCTCTCTCTCTCTCTCTCTCTCTCTCTCTCTCTCTCTCTCTCTCTCTCTCTCTCTCTCTCTCTCTCTCTCTCTCTCTCTCTCTCTCTCTCTCTCTCTCTCTCATATAAACACACATTCTCTCTCTCTCTCTCTCTCTCTCTCTCTCTCTCTCTCTCTCTCTCTCTCTCTCTCTCTCATAAACACACATTCTCTCTCTCTCTCTCTCTCTCTCTCTCTCTCTCTCTCTCTCTCTCTCTCTCTCTCTCTCTCTCTGGCTGTGTGTGTGTGTGTGTGTGTGTGTGTGTGTGTGTGTGTGTGTGTGTGTGTGTGGGGCACCTGACATCGTATTATATGGTTAAGAGCAGAAGTTCTTATTAATGAAGTAAGTGAATGTGTGCTTTAGTATCAATGGCTTGTCATGCAATATACAACAAAACACAACATTTTTACTAACATTTCTCATGGAAAACATTACTCACATGTATTTTTTTAGATATTGTTTTTTGGGGGGCATAAATACCACAAGAGAAGCCTATCATACAATTAATAGGCCTATAAAAAAACTTATAATACTTGTCAGAGGTTTTCATTTTGCTAATAGGTCTACATAACATTGAGGAAACTGTAATATACTTTGTTGTATCTGAACTCATCAATTCTTTCTTATTCTTTGTCTAATATGCAAGAAGAAAATATTACATTCCTTTAGCTCAGCACAGGAGATAGCACTGTGTTTAGGAGGTCACAAGGTCACCCTCACATAAAATAAAATAAAGCAGAGAAGAGAAAATAAAGAGATAAAAAGACAGGAGCCATTATTGTCATATTATAATGCCCTCCAATACTTAGTAAATGAAGGCTGAACTATTAATTCACAGTGTCACCGGTAACACACTGAAAATCACACTCAGTTCTCACCCATATGGCTTAACAACACCCCATAATTAGATACAGTATGTTTGACTTTCTCTCTCACACACACACACACATACACACACACCCTCATAAACACACACATTCTCTCTCTCTCTCTCTCTCCCTCATAAACACACATTCTCTCTCTCTCTCTCTCCACTGAAAATCACTCAGTTCTCACCCATATGGCTTAACAACACCCCATAATTAGACACAATATGTTTGACTTTCTCTTTCACACACACACACACATACACACACACACATACACACACACAAGAAAGAATAATAAGAAGAAATTAAGAAAAAAAAAACATATGGCATTACAATAAAAAAAAATCTCAATAAATGGCATTTTAATGGTAATAAATACTCTTTATAAATAACTAAGCATTTTTATAAACCATAACATCTAACTTAGAACAACAAATAAAAGAAATATTGAAATAAAAACACGAACACAAGAGACTCGACTTAAGATCAAGATCAAGATTACCCTCCTACTCCGCCGCCATTACGTGACACTAACGTCTGGCGATCTTCAAAGCTTCCTTCTTCGCATATCAGGTACTTGGTCACATTTATTCACTAACAGGTAACGCAGCAAAGTCCTGTGGCGCCTTATAATGACGTAGATGTTATAAATTAAAGGTAGATAATGTATATATTAGCGAAAGTCCTTATTCACCCTTTGCCGCTTCCAGGAAAGGACTTAACAGCTGGCGGTCTTGAAAACTTCCTTGACTCACTAAAGAAAGTACTCTAACTACTATTGCTACAAAAATATGAAGTGTTGAAGTCACTGTGGGCCTTTAATCAAGTTTTGGTGGTAGGTTATTAATGATAGTAATATGATAGGTAGTGAGATGAGATTACATACGTCTTATCTCAAAAGATGTTTACAGCCATGTCCTGCTGGCTCGAAACTCACCCAATATTTTATGCACTGTTATTGTAAGTGTATTGTAATCTTGCTTGAGTGTATTGTAAGCTTTCTTAGCCTGTAAAGCTTAGTGTGGGGGTGGCTGGAGGAAAAGTGGGCCGTGTGTAGCAGTTGATGAGATGGGTAAGCAGGTAGAGCAGGTGAGGCACAGCAGGTATAGCAGGTAGGTGGTGCCTCACAGGATCACTAAAGGATTAAATAATTTGGAAGTGAATTTCAGTGAGAAGCTTCGTCTTAAGATAATTTGTCTTGTTTCTAAAGAGGAGAGTAAAGTGTGGAATATTTGGTTGCTAAAAATGTTTATCTTCAAAGTGTAGATAACTTGTAGGATAAAGTTAAGCCTGTTTTTGATAAGCCTGCCGGTTTTATTATAGTTTAAGCCATTACACACTACGTTAGGTTAGGTTAGGTTAGGTTACGTTAGGTTAGGCTAGGTTAGGTTAGAGATTGGGGACATTGGCTTAAACTATAAATTCACCAGCCTGCCAATGGTAACACTGTACGCTACATATTGAGATGTGTGCCTTATGTTAGGGGCCGAGACATAAGCATGGAGATGTTGTGCGTCTAGAGTGGGCTAGATATGCTGTGCGTGACGGGTGTTGCATGTTTAACTGCTACTGCTTCCAGGGGTCCACACGCTCCGAGAGTAACCCTAAGTTTGGTTTGCGTCGGTTGGCTGCTAAAGTTTGGATTGCTTGTAAAATTTGTGCGCCAAGTCACTGAGCCGCAACTGCTGGAAAGCCTGTTTATTTAAGACAGTTGTTGCATCCCTTTGAGGCTAATACAGTTGTGAGGCACGCACCTGATGACTGCCACCTCAACCGGCCGTGACGGAACGCGGACGTGGGTTTCCGAGCCTTTCATGCGTGTGCTCTGAGATTTTACAGTAGGCTTCCGGTACAGGTCAGAGCCAGCAGCAGCAGCAGCAGCAGCAGCAGCGGCACCACTGAACTTTTTAAGAAACGACTTAAAACATTTCTGTTGAGGGATTCCTATGATATGTCAGATGTGACTCTAAAAGTGACATTTGGCCAGGTTAGAACAGGCTAAGACCGTCAGACATTGAGACGTGAATCGCAGGCTGTTGCAACCACCGTGACCCCATAGCACACTCTGGTTTACCCCTTCCCCTGACCTACCTCCTTTTTATCTCTCTATATCTCTTTTTCTTCCCTTTGTGTTTTGTATTTTTTTGTAAAGGCTAACGTGTCTTTCAGGTTTGGTGAGATTTAAGCGTGAGTGACGTCAGATTAGGCTCTTGTTGAGGAAACGATTAAAAATGTATACAGCCATTGAGATAGACCATTATTTTGTGTCTAAACCCACCATGACACCAATTCTGAGAAAATGAGAGTCAAGCAGGATAAGAAATAATGATAATCTGTTATCTATATATTTTCATGGATTCTAATTCCACTTGTTTCATTACAGCCTTGGGAAACGCTTCGTCCATGCTACCAGCCATGAAAGACGTGCATGCGTGTTACTCACTGCCTTGCTATCTAATATTTTGTGAGTATTCTGTGTTTTTGTGTTGCATCTATTATTGACCAGAGTTATAAAAAGTTGTATTGTATTAATCTTATTACATATCACCAGTATTTTATCATATTTCTATATTTCACTACTTGTTAAATGTGAAACAATAAATAAATAATAAATAATCTCTCTCTCTCTCTCTCTCTCTCTCTCTCTCTCTCTCTCTCTCTCTCTCTCTCTCTCTCTCTCTCTCTCTCTCTCTCTCTCTCTCTCTCTCTCTCTCTCTCTCTCTCTCTCTCAAATACACCTAGACACACTACAACACCAATACTTTCATAAACACATTGGAATTTTAGCCAGATGTTAGTGGTGGTGACAGAAGCTGGTGTTGATTTTGGTGTTGAATATTATTTTGCGTGTCTGTGGTGTTGTGTTGTGTCTAGGGGTGTGTATGGTGCTGTGCGGTGGTGCTGTGTGGTGGTGCTCTCAATATTGTGGTGTTGAAGGAATTTTTTTTAATCATTTTGTGGTGTTGAGAGTCACTGTGGTGCTGTGTTTTGAGGTGCTTCTGTCAACCTCAACACCAAAAACAGTACAGTCTCTTGAAAAACACTTAATTCGATACAAGATTACTAACACACACACACACACACACACACACACACACACACACACACACACACACAGCATCTCTTCACAGCATCACGGTGAATACTACTACTACTACTACTACTACTACTACTACTACTACTACTACTACTACTACTACTACTACTACTACTACTACTACTACTACTACTACTACTACTATTACTACCACGTGTACACCCATGACTCACTTCCGTCCTCTTCCTCTCTCTCAACACACACACACACACACACACACACACACACCTGTTTTCTCATTTAAAGGTTTAATTAAATTAAGCAGGTGTGTGTTGGAGGTGTGGGAGGTGTGGGAGGGAGGAGGTGGAGGGTATGTGATTGTGTGACAGGTGTGTGTGTGTGTGTGTGTGTGTGTGTGTGTGTGTGTGTGTGTGTGTATTGTGTGTGTGTGCACGAGAGAGAGAGAGAGAGAGAGAGAGAGAGAGAGAGAGAGAGAGAGAGAGAGAGAGAGAGAGAGAGAGAGAGATTTCCGGACAGTCTCTCTCTCTCTCTCTCTCTCTCTCTCTCTCTCTCTCTCTCTCTCTCTCTCTCTCTCTCTCTCTCTCTCTCTCTCTCACCAATGCCACATGACACACACACACACACACACACCTGTCACACAATCACATACCCCCCACCTCCCCCCTCCCCACACCTGTCACCCCCAACACACACCTGCCATACACCTGCTTAATTAAATTATATATATGTGTTCCTTCTGAAACACATCAATACATCACTAATCAGGAGGAGGAGGAGAAGAAGAAGAAGAAGAAGAAGAAGAAGAAGAAGAAGAAGAAGAAGTAATTATATGCTTTGAGAGAGAGAGAGAGAGAGAGAGAGAGAGAGAGAGAGAGAGAGAGAGAGAGAGAGAGAGAGAGAGAGAGAGAGATTTCTGGACAGTCTCTCTCTCTCTCTCTCTCTCTCTCTCTCTCTCTCTCTCTCTCTCTCTCTCTCTCTCTCTCTCTCTCTCTCTCTCTCTCTCTCTCTCTCAAAGTATATAATTTCTTCTTCTTCTTCTTCTTCTTCTTCTTCTTCTTCTTCTTCTTCTTCTTCTTCTTCTTCTTCTTCTTCTTCTTCTTCTTCTTCTTCTTCTCCTCCTCCTCCTCCTCCTCCTCCTCCTCCTCCTCCTCCTCCTCCTCCTCCTCCTCCTCCTCCTCCTCCTCCTCCTCCTTGCACATATGACCTGATTGGTGATGTATTGATGTGTTTCAGAAGAAGGAGGAAGAGGAAGAGGAGGAGGAGGAGGAGGAGGAGGTCGTCGAGGATGTGAAACCCCCCTACCTCCTCCTCCTCCTCCTCCTCCTCCTCCTCCTCCTCCTCCTCCTCCTCCTCCTCCTCCTCCTCCTCCTCCTCCTCCTCCTCCTCTTTCCCTTATGTGGAGAGGTGTCTTAGTTTCCACACACACACACACACACACACACACACACACACACACACACACACACACACACACACACACACACACACACACACACACACACACACACACACACACACACACACACACACACACACACACACACACACACACACACACACACACACACACACACACACACACACACACACACACACACACACACACACACACACATCTACCTTGGTAAGTCAACTGTGTGTGTGTGTGTGTGTGTGTGTGTGTGTGTGTGTGTGTTGATTATTATGATGATTAACGTGAAAGTAAGAAGGAGGAGGAGGGGGAGGAATACAAAGGAATACAAAGGAAAGCCAAACAGCAGGAGGAGGAGGAGGAGGAGGAGGAAGAGAAGGAGATAGAAGAAAATAATTGAAGGAAGAGATGACGAAGAAGGAGAAAAG
>NC_087156.1:35804496-35809496 GCF_035594125.1 Scylla paramamosain | reverse complement strand
TCTGAAGAAGGATATTCCTGTGTGGGTTGCGTGCGTACGTGCATGCGTGCTTGTGTGTGTGTGTGTGTGTGTGTGTGTGTGTGTGTGTGTGTTTGGGTTATGGGGTAGGAAGTGTGTTGCCGAGAGAGAGAGAGAGAGAGAGAGAGAGAGAGAGAGAGAGAGAATCATTTAGGAACTATGTAGAGAGAACTACTACTACTACTACTACTACTACTACCAATATCACAACAGTAGTAGTAGTAGTAGTAGTAGTAGTCACAACTTATTATGAAGGAAGCAGAAGAAGAAACAGTCAGATTGTTGTTGTTGTGTTGGTGGTGGTGGTGGTGTGTGTGTGTGTGTGTGTGTGTGTGTGTGTGTGTGTGTGTGTGTGTGTGTGTGTGTGTGTGTGTGTGTGTGTGTATGTATGTGCAAAAGTTTGTGGGTGGCAGGAAACTGTAGGGGGGGGAGAGAGAGAGAGAGAGAGAGAGAGAGAGAGAGAGAGAATCTTATCACAAACATATTATTACTGATAATAATAATAATAATAATAATATCAGTAGTTGTAATACTACTACTACTACTACTTCTACTACTACTACTACGTAGGTAGAGGAAACCCACACAATAGGTACACATTAAACACCCAAACTCTGGTAGGTACAGGGTACGAGAAAGATTTAGGAGTTATACGTAGGTAGAGGAAACCCACACAATAGGTACACATTAAACACCCAAACTCTGGTAGGTACAGGGTACGAGAAAGATTTAGGAGTTATAGTTAGCTCTGAACTCCGTCTAGGGAAACAATGCATAGAAGCCAGAAACAAGGCAAATAGGGTACTAGGATTCATTTTTAGGAGTGTTAAAAGTAGAAGGCCGGAGGTAATATTAAAGTTATACTTGGCGCTGGTCAGACCTCATCTAGACTACGCTGTGCAGTTCTGGTCCCCACATTACAGGAAAGATATAGGTCTATTAGAATCAGTACAGAGGAGAATGACTAAAAGGATACAGGGGATGAGGAGTATTCCTTACGAAGCGAGGTTGAAGCGGTTAAATTTACATTCTCTAGAGAGACGTAGGTTAAGAGGGGACCTGATAGAGGTCTTTAAGTGGTATAAGGGTTATAACAAGGGAGATGTAAGCAAAATTCTTAGGATCAGCAACCAGGGTAGAACAAGAAATAACGGGTTCAAGCTTGAAAAATTTAGGTTTAGGAAGGAGATAGGAAAAAATTGGTTCTCGAATAGAGTGGTAGATGAGTGGAACGGACTCAGTAATCATGTAGTTAGTGCTAGGACACTAGAGAGCTTTAAGAGAAGATTAGACAAGTTTATGGATGGGGATGATAGGTGGAAATAGGTAGGAGTGTTTCATACAGGGACTGCCACGTGTAAGCCTGGTCGCTTCTTGCAGCTTCCCTTATTTCTTATGTTCTTATGTACTACTACTACTACTACTACTACTACTACTACTACTACTACTACTACTACTACTACTACTACTACTACTACTACTACTACTACTACTACTACCAAGACAATGAAAAAAATAATAATAGAAATGAAGAAAGGAGAGAGAGAGAGAGAGAGAGAGAGAGAGAGAGAGAGAGAGAGAGAGAGAGAGAGAGAGAGAGAGAGAGAGAGTGAGTGAGTGAGTGAGTGAGTGAGTGAGTGAGTGAGTGAGTGAGTGTCAAAGTGCCCTATCCTCTCTCTCTCTCTCTCTCTCTCTCTCTCTCTCTCTCTCTCTCTCTCTCTCTCTCTCTCTCTCTCTCTCTCTCTCTCTCTCTCTCTCTCTCTCTCTCTCTCTCTCTCTCTCTCTCTAACACCATATACCTCAGCCTTGAGAGTCCTGATTGGCTAAGAGAAATCAAGTGTGAAATTGATTGGCTGATTAAAAAATGGTGTTTTTTGTTGACCAATCACGTAAAAGTGTTGTTGTTGTTGTTGTTTGTGTGTGTGTGTTGTATCTCTCTCTCTCTCTCTCTCTCTCTCTCTCTCTCTCTCTCTCTCTCTCTCTCTCTCTCTCTCTCTCTCTCTCTCTCTCTCTCTCTCTCTCTCTCTCTCTCTCTCTCTCTCTCTCTCTCTCTCTCTCTAGACAAGAGATATGATCACAGACCACACATCAACATGATGGACATAGTTTATTTACCTAGTTGTGACATATGGGTGTGTGTGTATTTACCTAGTTGTATTTACCTAGTTGTATAGTACAGGGTCCGAGCCAAAGCTCAATTAGTCCTGTCTCCATACCCGAATTTGTCCAATTTCTCTTTAAACGTGTGCACACTCTTTGCCACAACCACCTCTTCTTTTAAGTTATTCCATATTTCAGCCGTTCAATGCGGAAAGCTGTATTTCTTAATATCTCCCAAACAATGACTCTTCTTTAATTTCTTCATATGTCCCCTTGTACGTCTATCTCCTTCCTCCACTTTTATAACTAGGTCATCTCTGTCTATCTTCTCCATGCCATTTTTACTAATTTGAACATTGTTATCAGGTCTCCTCTTTCCCTTCTTTCTTGCAGTGTTGCTAATCCAATTTCTTACAGTCTTTCCTCCTAACTTAGGTCTTGTGTGTGTGTGTGTGTGTGTGTGTGTGTGTGTGTGTGTGTGTGTGTGTGTGTGTGTGTGTGTGTGTGTGTGTGTGTGTGTGTGTGTATTTACCTAGTTGTGCTTTATGGGAAAAGAGTTATGGTCGTGTGTGGCCTCGGACCGTAGCCAGGACTTGAACCCGTGTGCCTTATGACCAGTTGGCCCCCAAAGCGTGCGGTCCCACTGTACCATGGTGTCCCAAATATCTCTTGGTGTTTTGGTCAGTTTCAGTCCATGTCCTGTTGTATCTCCTGAGTCCCACACAAATAAATCTTCTTTGTCAACTTGATCCTTACCCTTTAATTTAAAGCTCTGTATATAGCAATCAGGTCCCCTCTTTCTCTTCTCTCTTGTAATGATGGAAGCTTCAATCTCCTTAATCTTTCTTCATTGGTTAAACCTCTCAAACATGGTACCAGTTTGGTTGCAGCTCTTTAGATCCTTTCTGTTTTTCTTATTTCCTTTTTATTATGAGGTGACCAAACAATTGTGGCATTCCAGTTTTGGTTGAATCACATATTCCATCAACTTTTTCATCATCTCTTGATCCATGTAAGCAAATGCCCCTTTCATCTTTCTTAGTAACTCATAGGTTTCCCCAACTATTTTGTTTACATGTTTTTCTGGTGATAAATTATCACTTATTGTAATTCCCAAATCTTTTTCTTCTTTGGTTTTCTTAATGTCCACTTCTCCCATGGTGTAGGAACTTGTCATTCTTCTTTTTCTTTTTCCTAATTCCATCACCTTGCATTTCTTTGCATTGAATTCCATTTCCCATTTCTTACTCCATTTATATATCTTATTTAGATCTTTCTGTAATATTTCACAATCCATATTGTTTTCCACTCTTTTCAATAATTTTGCATCATCTGCAAACAGACTTATATAACTGTCAACCTCATCCACCATATTGTTGACATACATCAGAAACATTACAGGGGCTAAGGCTGTCCCCCTGTGGTACCCGTAACTCTACACCATTCTGATTTTTCTCCCTTTATTAATGTTCTCATTTCTCTGTTCCTCAAGAAGTTTATAATCCAATTCAGTGTGTTGCCTTGCAAACCCCTATTTTTTAAATTTTCCATAGCAGTCTCTGGTGTGGTACCTTATCAAATGCTTTTTTTAGGTCTAAATAAACACAGTCTGCCCAACCCTCTCTCTCTTGAATTATATCAATTGCTCTACTATAAAAGCTCACTAAATTCGTGACACAAAATCTTCCACTTCTGAAACCAAATTGTCTGTCAGTCAATGTATGTGTTTCTTCTAAATATTCCATCCATCTGTTTTTGACTATTCTTTCTGCAATTTTTTCCACCACACTTGTTAGGGACACTGTAATTCAATGGATCTTCTTTTATGATAAATCAGTCACAGCATGGCTTCACCAAGGAGAAGTCTTGCCTGACAAACTTGTTAAGTTTTTACAGTCAAGTGAACGAGGCAGTAGATAATGGTGATAGTTATGATATCTTATATCTGGACTTCAGTAAAGCATTTGACAAGGTACTCCATCAAAGGCTCCTGAAAAAGGTTAGGGCACACGGGATAGATGGGAAGGTGTTAGGCTGGATAGGGTCATGGCTTAGCGACAGGTGACAAACAATGGTAGGATGATTAATTTATCACAATGATTAAGTATTCAAGTATCAGTTTTCTGTCATGAACTGTAACCATTGTTTTCTTAGAAAGACTTGTTTTGTAAGACTTTTAAAGAGCACAGCAGAAAAGAATCACCTACATTATAACAAACAACTTGAGCAAGTGTGCAGTCTTGTTTAGGCTGTCTTTTGTGCCTCACTGTGCCTAATGTGGCAAAGCATTGATCGCATATGTAGGAAAACAGCAAATTTTCAGAGAACAAAATTCAACTAAATATGTAAAAAAAAGTATTTATTTATTTATTTTTTATTTATTATGATTTTTTCCTACTTATCAACACCTCCACAAAACAAACACACACACCAATGCTAAAACCCTTCTTACGTCTCATGACAGACTGTAACTCTTATATTAACTTACTGAGACACTGGAATCAGGATGCACCTTGCACTGAGACACTGGAATCAGATGCACCTTGCACTGAGACACTGGAATCAGGATGCACCTTGCACTGAGACACTGAAATCAGGATGCACCTTGCACTGAGACACTGGAATCAGGATGCACCTTGCACTGAGACACTGGAATCAGGATGCACCTTGCACTGAGACACTGGAATCAGGATGCACCTTGCACTGAGACACTGGAATCAGGATGCACCTTGCACTGAGACACTGGAATCAGGATGCACCTTGCACTGAGACACTGGAATCAGGATGCACCTTGACTCTTCAAGAATTGTAGGCTTCACCACAACACTGTAGAAATATATACAGGATTCAAGAGGAAACAACTCTACATTCAGAGAATAATT
>NC_087156.1:35796996-35799496 GCF_035594125.1 Scylla paramamosain | reverse complement strand
AAAATTTTCAAAGGATATAGTAACATTGATGCACATAATTATTTTACCATTGATCATTCTAACCTAACAAGAAATAATGGATTCAAGATTATACCCAAACGTTTTAAATCCCACGAGGCCAAACATTTCTTCTTTAATCGTATAGTAAATATATGGAATAAACTTCCTGCCGAAATTGTAAACAGCAGTACTATTGAATCATTCAAAAATAAAATAGACAAATATTTAAAAGCAAATCCCCAACAAGCTCTCTTCTTGTCCGAATAATTACTAAATTCACTATTTAAACTCTTATTCAACAGTTTTAATATAACTTGTATTAACTTTCAGATAGGCGTATAGAGTTCACCGTAGGGTGAATAGTAGAACTTCCTTTCATCCTTTCCTATGAAAATTTCCATGTCAGTTTTTCCATACTGCATGGTACTTTTCCCAACTATTTCCATGCCAGCGCAAGCTGGAGGGAGTGGTGGGTGGGGAGGAGCCTTCTGCTATGCTGTCCTGTCTCTCATCACTGTAGCTAGTTAGAAGTAGTTACCAAACAGCCTTGCAAGGACCAAAAGGTTTGTTGCTGTTTGGCTTTCCTTTGTATTCCTTTGTATTCCTTTGTATTCCTCCTCCTCCTCCTCCTCCTCCTCCTCCTCCTCCTCCTCCTCCTCCTCCTCCTCCTCCTCCTCCTCCTCCTCCTCCTCCTCCTCCTCCTCCTCCTCCTCCTCCTCCCTACAGACACAGATTGCAGCCACGTTCCTGAACCCTGAAGGGTAGTCGTGACTATCTAAATGGTACCACCTATTTGGATAGTCAAGTGAACTATTCCTGTACTACTAACTATCAGATAGTCGGCCAGCAGATCAGAGTGTGCCAGGAGGATAGTCAGTGGAGTGGAGAGGCACTGCTGTGTCAAGGTGAGTAGTAGTAGTAGTAGTAGTAGTAGTAGTAGTAGTAGTAGTGATAATAGTGGTGGTGGTGGTGATAGTTCTAGTAGTAGAAAGACAAAAGGTACTAGTAGCAGTAGTAGTAGTAGTAGTAGTAGTAGTAGTAGTAGTAGTAGTGTTGGTGGTGGTTGGAGAGAGAGAGAGAGAGAGAGAGAGAGAGAGAGAGAGAGAGAGAGAGAGAGAGAGAGAATTATTATTATTATTATTAGTAGTAGTAGTAGTAGTAGTAGTAGTAGTAGTAGTAGTAGTACTACTATAATTTTTACCATCATCATCACCATCATCATCATCATCATCATCATCATCATCATCATCATTTATTATTATTATTATTATTATTATTATTATTATTATTATTATTATTTATTATTATTATTATTATTATTATTATTATTATTATTGTTATTATTATTATTACCACCACCTACTATCAATTTTGTTATAATGAGAGAGAGAGAGAGAGAGAGAGAGAGAGAGAGAGAGAGAGAGAGAGAGAGAGAGAGAGAGAGAGGGAGAGGGAGAGAGAGAGAGAGAGAGAGAGAGAGAGAGAGAGAGAGAGAGAGAGAGAGAGAGAGAGAGAGAGAGAGAGAGAGAGAGAGAGAGAGAGAGAGAGAGAAGAACATCCCCTTAATATCCCCTCCCTTTCTCCCCTTCAGAAATCCGGTGCGGGCCGCCTTCAGAAAAACATGGAGGTGCCAAAGTTCTGGGGATTTCTGGCAGTGACCGGCACCTCACCTCCACATTTGCAAGGCGAAGGGAACATCTGGCCATGGAGGACTCATACAGGTGAGGAAATGTTGTTCCTCTTTCCCTCACATCTTCCTTCCTAACTAAGATGGACATCCTGGAAGTGTCAGAAGTGGTGGTCAAAACTTGAAGGATAAGTGTGTTGAAGCCTCCCTCTTGAAGGAGTGCAAGTCATGGGAAGGAATACAGAAGCAGGCAGGGAGTTCCAGAGTTTACCAGAGAAGGGGATGAATGATTGATAATGCTGGTTAATTCTTGCGTTCGAGAGGTGGATAGAATAGTGGTGAGAGAAAGAAGAAAGTCTTGTGCAGCGAGGCCACGGGAGGAGGGGAGACATGCAGTTAGCAAGATCACAAGAGCAGTTAGCGTGAAAATAGCGGTAGAAGACAGCTAGATATCCAACATTGCGGCTGTGAGATAGAGGATGAAGACAGTCAGTTAGAGGAGAGGCGTTGATGAGACGAAGAAATTTTGATTCCACCCTGTGTAGCAGAGCAGTTTGAGTGGAACCCACCCAGACATGTGAAGCATACTCCATACATGGACGGATAAGGCCCCTGTACAGAGTTAGCAGCTGGGAGGGGTGAGAAAAACTGGCGGAGACGTCTCAGAACGCCTAACTTCACAGAGGCTGTTTTAGCTAGAGATGAGATGTGAAGCTTCCAGTTCAGATTATAAGTAAATGACAGACCAAGGATGTTCAGTGTGGAAGAGGGGGACAGTTGAGTGTCACTGAAGAAGAGGGGAGAGTTGTCTGGAAGGTTGTGTCCAGCTGATAGGTGGAGGAATTGACTTTTTGAGGCACTGAACAATACCAA
>NC_087156.1:35774496-35781996 GCF_035594125.1 Scylla paramamosain | reverse complement strand
ATAATATGTTATGTAATTATGTATACATATATGCATAAGTGTAGCCAGTGGGTGTTGGGGGATAAGGCTGTAAAGAGTGACTTTACCTATCACACAAAGCTAACAAACTAATGAACAGTGCCCACCGGTAATTCATAATTAATAAACACTCTGGAACAACCCCTTAAACACCCCAACACACCTGCAAACACACAACAACACATTAAAAACATATTACAACATACAAACTCCTTCAAAACACACCAAAATATCCCCAAACACTTCTAGACACACCACTACTACTACTACTACTACTACTACTACTACTACTACTACTACTACTACTACTACTACTACTACTATTAACAGCCCCTACATCTTACAGGACAAGCGTACCAGCCAGCCTGCCCACCACACCCGAGTCAACAACCACGCTGTCGTCACTGCAGAAAAACACAATCAACATAATCCGTTCTCCCCTGAGGTAAGCCCCTGGGGGTGTGTGGAGGTCTTGTGGGTGTGGAGGTCTTCTAAGGGGGTCCTGGGAGCTTGAGGAGGGTCTGAGAGGTCTTTTTGTGGGTAAATAGTTAATCTTTCAATCTTGAGGAAGCCCCTGGAGGTGTGTGGGGGTCTTTTAGGGGTTCCTGTTAGCTTGGGAGGGTTTGGGGCGGTCTAATTAGTGGTCTTGAAGGGACTTGGGTGAGGAATTTAAGTCACAGAGATCTGAGGAAAAAAATTGTTTGTCTTTCTCCCTCAAAGTAAGGTTCTGGGAGGGTCTGGAAGACCCTCCCAGGACCAGGACTCAGGACACTCAGCAAAATACTTGATATATAATTAAACTTCAATGAATGACAAACGCATTTATTCATAGTGAAGACCTACATGACTCTCTCTAACTCAAGTCTTGTCTTATTCACTTTATAATGTTGTCTTCAATTCACCACTAATTCTCATATACCTTCATGTTGGTAGAGAAAGCTTGACTGCTGAGTACCAAGCTTTTCTCGGCTTAAATCAACATATAGTACATACAACCTGCTTGGCAAAAGAACATAGGACTTTTGTAATACTGTATAACTGACATAGGGGTGAAATTAAAACCGTATTCATATATATATATATATATATATATATATATATATATATATATATATATATATATATATATATATATACATACATATACAAACACATATACAACTTGGAAGGCACAGTCAATAAGTAAATATGATGCCATGACTCCTCCTCACACTAGACCAAAACTCTCTCTCTCTCTCTCTCTCTCTCTCTCTCTCTCTCTCTCTCTCTCTCTCTCTCTCTCTCTCTCTCTCTCTCTCTCTCTCTCTCTCTCTCTCTCTCTCTCTCTCTCTCTCTCTCACACCAGCAAGAAGGGGGGCTGAACACAACAAGTGCACCCAAACACCAAACTTGTGACTCTGTGTGGTGTTGTATTGACACCTAACTGCCTGTGTGTGTGTGTGTGTGTGTGTGTGTGTGTGTGTGTGTGTGTGTGTGTGTGTGTGTGTGTGTGTGTGTGTGTGTGTGTGTTTGCTTGCTTGCTTGCATTAATGTATGTTTTAGCTGTCCTAAGTCTCATTTTCCTCCTCCTCCTCCTCCTCCTCCTCCTCCTCCTCCTCCTCCTCCTCCTCCTCCTCCTCCTACTCCTCCTCCTCCTCCTCCTCCTCCTCCTCCTCCTCCTCCTCCTCCTCCTCCTCCTCCTCCTCCTCCTCCTCCTCCTCCTCTTACTCAGTCTATCACCTGTTACTCTTCCTCCTCCTTCTCCTCCCCCTTGTATTCCTTCTATTATTCCTGTTTCCTTGTATGTCTTATTCCTCCTCCTCCTCCTCCTCCTCCTCCTCTTAATGTTTTTTCTTTCACTGCTGTTCATGAAATATTATTAAAAGTGAAAGTGTTGAAGAAACATTAGTTATATTTGGCAGTGATCAGACCTCATGTACAGGTGTGGTCCCTTATTACAGACACAGCCTAATGTAACCTAACCGAATCATTTCAGGAGGTGGAATTTGAGTAGGGAAAGCTTCAGAAATGCAGGAAGGATTAGCGGTGATGACTGCAGGCTGCCATCGACCCGCAGGTAATTACCAAATACTTCTGGCGCCCTTGTGACACGTCGGAACACCCCGAAACACCCGAAACACCAGTTGCAATTCAGTGTTGCCAATACTGTCAGTCTGTCTACATGTCATCATATTGTCTCTTGAGATGTCATCACCAGTCTACACCAGCCTAATCTGCTGCCCTAATCTATGGTTTTATCTTTTTGTTTGTGTATTTATATATTTATCACCTCTCAACTCATTGTGAGATGCAGGTGGGAGGAGAGGAAATACCTGAAGAAGTGTTGCATATTTGCCAAGAACACCAGGGGACAGTTTAACAAGACACCTGCAATGGCACCACAAGTTCCTGCCTTTGAAGTGAAGCTTGCTACAGACTCTGCCTTCAAGCTGACATGGGTTAGTGCCACATTGCTGTAGACCTTGTGGTTTGTGTCATCATCACAGTGAATGTCTTGCCTACTGGTGATATTATAGTGGTGGATGTCTTGTATCACTCTTGATTAATCTGAATATATTGATGCTTTTTCTTTGTGATTCATTAATTTCTACATCTCAACTCTTCCTCACTACCTAGACTATCTCCAAAACACCAAAAATACTACAGAATCATCCCCCTGATGGCCTTTTCCCTCCCTCACAGAAGTAGGCTGAGAGAGAGAGAGAGAGAGAGAGAGAGAGAGAGAGAGAGATAAGCTTTTTTTCACAGTGTTTGTATCTAAACCTTCCTCGTTCACAATCAAAAGTGCCTTATTCACAATTACAAGGTTGACTTTCAGTGCATCTATTATTCTCAGCTGTTCCTCACCTCAGACTCTCCACCTGTTGTCTCTGTACTCATAAATTATTAGTATTATCTTGTTTTTTGTGTATTTAATTAGTATGGAATGGTCAGTGATGGTGGGCATTTAATTAATGAGTGTTTCTCTTTTCTCAGGTTCAAAGGATTCTCAAGAGTGTTGAGGATCAGATACTGACAAGAACTGGCTGGCATCTTACTGTGTTCAACAGGTGTGTGTGTGTGTGTGTGTGTGTGTGTGTGTGTGTGTGTGTGTGTGTGTGTTTTGTGTGGTCATTTCACTATCTATCTATCTGTTTAGTTTGTGTCCATCTGTCTGTCTCTTTCTGTCATTGGTCTGTCTGTCTGTCTGTCTGTCTGTCTGTCTGTCTGTCTGTGTATTCCAGTGATTTTTCTGTTGTTGTTCATAGCCTTCCAGGTGACATCAGGTGAATCAGACACCTATCTTTCACCTTAATAGCTCTCTCAATCCCTAGTGGAAAGGCTGCTGCTACTACTACTACTACTACTACTACTACTACTACTACTACTACTACTACTACTACTACTACTACTACTACTACTACTACTACTACTACTACAGCTGGCCACACATATTTAAAGTCTTTTTTTATTTTTACAAAGTTTAGACATAGACAGATAGAAGAATTTGTTTGTTGAATGTCTAATTGCCTCATTTGTGGTATTTTAATGATTTTTTTTTAATTGTTAGGGTGTTCAAGGGGTTATTCATAATGTTAGTGATAGTTTTGCAGGCTGTGCTTATTTATCTATATTATTTTGTCTATCTATTAATCTCTCAGTCTACCCGTTTATCTAAGTATCTGCTGGACCTAACCTAACTAGGCCTATCTCTGCTTATCTCTCAATGTCTATATTTACCTAATCTAACCATGTATCTCTCTATCTCTCAGTCTATTTAACTATCTGTTCAACCATTTATCTATCTCTCTATCTCAATCTATGTAACTAAGTATTACCTAACATAACCATCTCTCTCTCTCTCTCTCTCTCTCTCTCTCTCTCTCTCTCTCTCTCTCTCTCTCTCTCTCTCTCTCTCTCTCTCTCTCTCTCTCTCTCTCTCTCTCTCTCTCTCTCTCTCTCTCTCTCTCTCTGATAAGTTAACACCCAGAGAGAGAGAGAGAGAGAGGTATGTTTTTTTTTGGGTGACCACCATTCCTTAATATTCTGCAAAGGTTGTTTTTGTAAGCCTTGCAGACTGACACCCATTACAAGCTTGTTTTTTCAGTGTGTCCATTATTCTGTCAGCTGTTCCTGTTCTCCTGACACTCTCCACCTCTCCTCTGTGTGTTCGTGCCCATAAACTGACACTGTTATCTTGTTCCGTGTGTCTGTAATTAGTATGAAGTTGTCAGTAATGGTGGAAGTTTAATTAATGAGTTTGGTTTTCTTCCAGACTCAAAGGGTTTTCAATGGAACACTGCTGACTTCAAGATACTGACAAGAACTGACTGTCACCTTGATATGCCCTACAGGTGTGTGTGTGTGTGTGTGTGTGTGTGTGTGTGTGTGTGTGTGTGTGTGTGTGTGTCCCTGGACTTTTATTTATTTATTTATTTTTTTCAAAGGCCACATTAATCAGGTCCTCAAAGTTTTTCTCTCTCTCTCTCTCTCTCTCTCTCTCTCTCTCTCTCTCTCTCTCTCTCTCTCTCTCTCTCTCTCTCTCTCTCTCTCTCTCTCTCTCTCTCTCTCTCTCTCTCTCTCTCTCTCTCTCTCTCTCTCTCTCTTAAACTGTCACTGAAATCATGAAAACCCAGTAACTTCCACAATAATCACACACACACACACACACACACACACACACACACACAGAGAAAGATATTTAAGTTTTGTTCTACCACCACTACCACCACCACCACCACCAAGCAATTTGTTAAAACTCTTTGAAACACCTACTCAAATTCTTTATTTATCGTTTTAAGTTGTAATTTGTAACAATAAATACATTAATAAAATTCTCTGCCTCAAAAGTGTTTAGATTTTAACACAGATTGGTAGACTGTGAATGTGTTAATCATCTACTGTCCTCGGACGATCGTAGGAGAGAGAGAGAGAGAGAGAGAGAGAGAGAGAGAGACTTGCCAAGCATTTAAAAAAAAAATTAACAACAAATTAAAGAGAAAAACATCGATATTTTAAATAAAACTCAAAACACAATATATAACTTTACTTACTCAAGCCAGCAAACGGACCAGCTCTAATATATTAATGCCAATGACAGGAAAAAAATAAAATAAATAAATAAATAAAATTACTATTTATAGCTATGTCCTCTGAAGCGCTTCTTTTAAATGCCACAAAGATGATTAGTCTGGTTCTCAGATGCATTTATCCTTTTAGAAATACATAAATCATATTAATCTGTCAATAGAACCGTAAAAAAACATCTGAAAAACCTGTGTGGATTCTCAAATGCATTTCTCCTGTTAAAAATGCAGAAATCGTTTTAATCTGTCACTAGAAACGTAAAAAACACATTTGAAAAACCTGTGTGGGTTCTCAAATGCATTTTTCCTGTTAAAAAGTGACAAGAAACCTGATTAATTCCAGTGTGCAGTTCATCATGGCAACTGTGCATCATGGTGATTGAACAAGATGCGAGTTACTTTGACTCCAGACAGACACACTAATAAAATTACTGGAGAGACGATGAATTTGTTAAAAAAAGAATAAGAATGGCATTCTCATATTTAGATGAAGGAATGATAAAAAAAGTTGTTGATTTCCATGATAAGACCAAGATTGGAATAAGTGGCAGTGATGTGGTCTCATATAAAGAGGAATATTATAAAATTAGAATATTATAAAATTAGAAAGAGTACAAAGAACAGTCATTAAGAATGTCCCAGAGTTGAAAAAAAAAAAAAATCTCTATGAAGAGAGATTAGGATGTTGGAAACTCATATCCTTAAAAATAGGAGAGAGAGAGAGAGAGAGAGAGAGAGAGAGAGAGAGAGAGAGAGAGAGAGAGAGAGAGAGAGAGAGAGAGAGAGAGAATTAATAAACACCTTTAGAATTATAAATAGCATAGAAAATGTGGACAAAGAATGTTTTATAACTTGGTTCTATGGTTAACTAAATAAACTAATACTTGTAGAAGGAGATAACGAGTGGAAATAGGCAGGCATATTTCATACAGGGATTGTCATGTTTGTGGGCTAATGGCTGCCTACAACTTTCCCTATATTCTTATTTTCTTCACATTATATAATTATATCAAAGACCATATAGAAATGACAGCAAAATTGGCGGTTTTAAAGTTCAAAGAAGAAAAGTAAAAAATAAACTCTTAAAAACTCTTATGTTAGTATAGAGGGTTCCAATCGTGTATCGTATAGTATTCAAACCTTAATTTTTCCAAGAACCGATGCTCTTTTGTTTATATTGAGGCGAAGGAGAGAAAGTGTCTGTTGTTTATACACCAGACCGGCCATTCAATTTAGAAGGCAAGCAGGAATGTCTTGGTTATTTATACGTCTTTCTTAACGCTGTAACACTTCGTCACTTGGATTTTACTATCAGTAACTGTTAATATATAAACACAGATTAATTTGAGCGATAGATGAGTGCAGATATGTACCGAGAGACTTGGGGAGAGGTGAAAATATGGAATTGTTTTTGACTCCAGTGTTTGGTGAGTACTAAAACCATCTTACTTACATAATTTTCTGGGCACAAACAAATTTATCGCTAATTAAACACCATCCCTTTTTTTCCTTGCTGTTGGCTTATTATAACTTATCTTACCCTTAAAACTCTCTCTAGAATGCAGAAAACATCAATATTACTGAATTTTCGTCTCAATCTGAAAAGTGCTCATCTTAATACAACTTTTTCTGCATTGCTAAATATTTAAGTGGCGTGCCTTCAGAATTTTCCTGGTCCTATATAACTACTAGTGCTCCATCCAGCTGCCCAGTGTGTTGTGTTTACAGAGTAGGTGACCAGGTGACCCTTCTCATTAAAATCGGTCTTACTGTAATTTGAACTGTGGATAAATGCGATTATATAATGTCTGATGGTAAATTTTAAAGGTTTATCTGCATTTTGGGGAAGCAAGGTTAGTTTAGTTAGGTCAGCAGATTAAAGAGATAGAAATAATATAGATATGTTGGTTTCATTGTAGTTTAAGCCATTACACACTACGTTAGGTTAGGTTAGGTTAGAGATTGGTTAGGTTAGGTTAGGTTAGAGATTGGGGACATTGGCTTAAACTATAAATTTACCGATATGTTAATGGCAGACTTAGTGGTGACCCCCAAGCTTGTAAGAGGTGTCTGTATAGGTGAAATGGGGAGGTACATTGTCCAGCTGCCTTGTGTGTTGTGTTTACAGATTAGCAGACCAGGTGACCCTTCTCATTAAATTAAAAAGATAGAAATAATATAGATATGTTAATAGCAGATTTAGTGGTGGCCCCCAAAGTTATATTATTCATCTCATTTTTGCCTTCCAGATGACTGTGTTGGTGACCGAACCCTGGCAGGAAGAGGTGACGTTGCCTGGGACATTCAGAGTGAGGAAGACCTTGGCAGAGGACACAGAAGGTATGTACCAATTTTGTTATTACTGGCTCACTGTTCTCTTGTGATATATATGTGTGTATTAGTGTGTTCAGTAGGG
>NC_087156.1:35736996-35764496 GCF_035594125.1 Scylla paramamosain | reverse complement strand
TTCACTGATAAACACACTACACCTTTGTATTATGAAAACAATGCCAATAAGTTTTCAGTGTGGTTTTTGCTGTCATGTATATAAAAACACTGTGACACTCAAAGGAAGAGAAATGTAAGTGTTTTTCTGACACTAAACCTTACTTTCAAAAGATTTAATGTTTAATGAAATAAGCATGCTTGATATTGACACTAAAAGGAGAGAAATATGATGCTGTTAGTGAGGGTGATAGATAATTATAGTGATAGTAAGAGTGAACGAGTAAGGGTGAGGGTGAAGAGTGACAAGTATTAGTGAGGGTGGGAATGAAGAGTGATAGATATCATAGTGAGAGTGAAGGTAGATATTTTAGTGAACTACCAGAAGTAGCTCTCCTTACTGGACTGTTCAAACACAAGCCAGATGAAATGTCATCAAGCCAAGCCCACCACTAGTACTGACTGTGTACAGTGTCCTAACACACACACACACACACACACACACACACACTATAAGCCTCTAGTTAGCATTGACACGCAGCAGACTGTTAAATAATGAAGCTCAGGTGACCACAAAACACACACACACACACACTCACACACACACATTCATTCATCTACCATTGTTCATAATAAAGGTGTTTCTTAGAGTGAGAAGTGAGCAGAGGCAGCAATGGGCCACCTGAGAAATCATATTAAAAGAGCTAGGAAAGGATTAGATATTGATAGGCAGACAGGCAGGGCAGTTAGTTGTGGGCTGAGCAACAGAGAGCATTGTTTATATCTGCTGGTAGTTACAATAATAACATTTGGGGCCAGTATTCTGAACCACTTTCTCTCTCTCTCTCTCTCTCTCTCTCTCTCTCTCTCTCTCTCTCTCTCTCTCTCTCTCTCTCTCTCTCTCTCTCTCTCTCTCTCTCTCTCTCACCATGACTATTTTCCAAGGGCACAAAGATGATTAGCTAAGTTGTCAAGTGTTTCTCTTGTTGTTGATGTAAAATCTTGTTAATCTCTCACTAAAAGTAATAAAAACAGTCTTGAAAACCCCGGTAGATTCACCATGACTATTTTCAAAGCCCACAGAGATGATTAGCTAGGTTCTCAAGAGTGTTTCTCCTGTTAATAATGTAGAAATCTTGTTAATCTGTCACTAGAACCTTAAAAACATTGTTAAAGTCTCATGCAACTTCAAGTAGAGCCTTTGAAAAGTAGTGGAGGTGCAGCACAGGAGTCTTTCAGAATATAGGCCTAGTTTGTGGTCCATCAGTGGTCCAGGGAGGGAGGGAGGGATTCGTTGATGGCAAGTTATCATATATACAGAGGTACAGTCCCATTATGAACAGACACTGATGCAAAATTGGTGCAATGTTGGCAATAGTCTCTGTCAAGGTGTTTGGATGTATGGATGTGGGTATTGGAACCTAAAGCATCAGGGATTGTGGTGTGGTATGTACAGGGTAGTGTTTGTGGTAGTGGTTGTAGTTGTGGAGTTAGCAGGCAAGGGAGGACTGAGTTAAGGTGTTGTGGAAGGTGTGAGGTGTATTGTATGGGAGAGGAAATGTTGATGTGAGCAGTTAGAGGGTCTGCTGTTACTGCTGCTGCTGTTAAACTTTATGTGTGGGACAGGCAGAAAACACTTACAGGTCTATACATCCTTCAGGACCACATGTGTACTAACATATACATACAAAACTGAATACATATCATACAAGGGTACATACAAGCTTTATACAAAGATACTGCACCAAGTATTATAACCTTCCTAACAACAGTAACATCACTCATCTCCTCAAGTGAAAGTCGGACTGGTCTTCTGGTATTGACCCTAAGTCTTTGACGTCCCCCATCAACTTTTTCTTCATTAACTTTTGCAACATTGACAGCCTTTCACCTATTTTTCCTCTCTCCTTTACTAAACTACTGTTCTCTCTCCTCTACTAACCTAACCTAACCTAACCTCCTGAAGTGAAAGTGAGATGCCTTGCCCTTTTGTGACTTGCTGACCACCACCACCACCACCACCAAATTTCACATAGGAAAACTATGCCCTTGTTATTGTTAGCCTTCAGTAAACACACACACACACACACACACACACACACACACACACAGACACACACACATGTACATTTTCAGTTTGTTGACTGCCTAAAGAATAAACCGTTTATTATTATTATTATTATTATTATTATTATTATTATTACACACACAGTTGCATAATAATTATATATTAAAAAAATATATTTCATTTTTTTCTTCATTGTTTGTTTGTTTGTTTATTTGTTTGTTTATTTGTTTTCATTCTTTCTCTTCGTTTTCCTTAAGAATTTTCATTTTGCTTTAAGAATAAATCAATAATAAATTGGAATTTTTTTTGTGTGTGTTCTCTCTCTCTCTCTCTCTCTCTCTCTCTCTCTCTCTCTCTCTCTCTCTCTCTCTCTCTCTCTCTCTCTCTCTGTGTTTGTGCGTGTAAATGAAAGAAAAAGAGAAAAAAAAAGAAATGTGGTTAAAAAAACAAAATTTTAAAAGAAAGGAAAAATTTTTAAAAGAAAGTGGGAAAAGTGAAAGTGGAAAAGAAAATTAAGAAAAGAACCATTTAAGTGAAAGTAGTAGTAGTAGTAGTAGTAGTAGTAGTAGTAGTAGTAGTAGTAGTAGCCGGATAAATTGTAATCTCCTCCTCCTCTTCCTTCTCCTCCTGTCTTTAATATTTCACAAACATGCACTAAGTTTATTATCACTCTCTCTCTCTCTCTCTCTCTCTCTCTCTCTCTCTCTCTCTCTCTCTCTCTCTCTCTCTCTCTCTCTCTCTCTCTCTCTCTCTCTCTCTCTCTCTCTCTCTCTCCTCCTCCTCCTCCTCCTCCTCCTCCTCCTCCTCCTCCTCCTCCTCCTCCTCCTCCTCCTCCTCCCCTCTATATATGAGAGTCCAAAATCGATAAATATACCCATAATTCTTTGTGTGTGTGTGTGTGTGTGTGTGTATGAGAGAGAGAGAGAGAGAGAGAGAGAGTCGTGATAATTTTAACAATATGTCAATAGGAAATAGGAGCACGAGGAGGAGGAGGAGGACGAGGAAGAGTAGGAGGAGGAGGAGGAGAAAAGGGAAGATTCGGGTATATTTTGGGGGAGGAGGAGGAAGAAGGTAGAAAGACAGTATTGAGGGGAACAAAATTAGCTGTTCCTCCTCCTCCTCCTCCTCCTCCTCCTCCTCCTCCTCCTCCTCCTCCTCCTCCTCCTCCTCCTCCTCCTCCTCCTCCTCCTCCTCCTGACCTCCTCCTTCACCCACAGAACATCAGCAGCACCTTTAAGTCCACCATCAACATCACACCTCAAAACACACCCAAACACACCCAAAATCCTTAAAATACACCAAGAAAAAGACACATAATTAATTAATGAACCTTTTACCTACTTTATTATTATTATTATTATTATTATTATTATTATTATTATTATTATTATTATTATTATTATTATTATTATAATTATTTTATGCTTTGAATCACATCATAAGGCTCTCACTCACTCTCACATACACACACGCACGCACACACACTCACCGTCACTTCCTCCCACAGCACTTATTCCATTACCACGACGCGATGCACAACAGGTGAAAAAAATCCTCAAAGAACGACAGAAGGAAGCCGAGGACTCCTTAGTGGCACACCTTCAAGTCTGCCTTCCCTCAGCTGTTCAACGTATTCATGGCCTTTGTGACTTTGGCAATCTTCCCTGCAGGCCTGGCGGGTATGTTTGGGGCTGGGAGATGCTGGGGAGAACTGGGAGGAGCTGGGAGGGGCTAGATGCTGGAGAGGAGTGGCTGAGATGAATTGGAAAGGGTTAGGATAGGTTGGGATGAATTTAGATAGGCTGAGATGTACTGGGAGAGGCTGGGATGGACTGGGAGAGGCTGCAATGAAGAAACATTTCAATATATTTCACCTTTCTTTCTCTTAACCCCTTGATCCTTATAAATATGTGTTGAATCCCCTCACTTAACAAGATATAAATCACTCAGCTCTCCCAGATTAGTGAGGCTTAATTTTCCCTCTAATATCCCTGCTCTCTCTCTCTCTCTCTCTCTCTCTCTCTCTCTCTCTCTCTCTCTCTCTCTCTCTCTCTCTCTCTCTCTCTCTCTCTCTCTCTCTCTCTCTCTCTCTCTCTCTCTCTCTCTCTCTCTCTCTCTCTCTCTCTCTCTCTCTCTCTCTCTCTCTCTCTCTCACAGGTCAAGCCACACACTCTCTCTCTCTCTCCCTCACAGGTCAAGGTATGGGAAGCATCACCCCTTCACCCCAGACACCCTCCCCACACCCCAGGCCCCACACACCCCTGGGGAGAGGCAGGAACACACCCCAAACAGCTGTCATGTCTCAAAATCAAATCAAAGGGAATTTTTGAAGACTTGGGGTTCAGACAGTGGTACCCCTGCTTCTCCCCCAACCCCACACCCCGGACGCCCCTCCATGCCACCCCGTGGACACCCTGGGGGAGGCTGTTGCACCCCATGCACCCCACACACCCCATGAATGCCGACAGTGCGTGCCCAGAGTTGCATCACAGCTTGAGATTAAGTCAAAACGCAAGCCTGGACCCAGTTGACTTCACACAGTCTTCTCAGCCCTCCCACAGCCTTTGACAGCCTCCCACAGTGCATCACAGCCTCCTACAGCATTGGATGCCAGAACACAGCACACCAATCCTTCCCACAGTGGCCAGAAACAGCACACAGCAAAATGGTTAACCAGAATGAACAGACACACGAACTGACACACATAGACACAGCGCCAAACGCCATAGAGCCAACGCACAGCATCCCACAGCAGCCAGGGGGACAGCACAGCATCACGGACTCCCCAGACACCCTCAGAACACCACAGCACACAGCACAGGATGAAATATTAAGCTTAGCCTTTGCATCACCTGTCATAAACAGCACTGGGGGAGATGACAGCACACAGTGGCACACAGCAGGGACCCAGGGACTAGTGAGGACTGAACAGCAAGCCACAGCATCACCACACCCTGTGGATGCTGTGAGGGAAGCAGGACGACCACACACAAGGCACAAGATTGAGAAACGGACAGAAAGAGGAACCATCAATTCGAAGGATCATTTTAAAACAAGACTCATAACTTCTGCTGCTACTTCTGCTGCTACTACTGCTACTATTACTGCGGCTACTGCTATAGGGGGTGCATCTGTGTCCTCCAGCAATATTTACCAGTGTATCGAGACTTAGACAAGACTTCACCATTAAACAAGATGAAAATCTCGGAACAGGGAAGGAGAAAAATAACTCGGAGAACGAGAAGGACAAGAGGAAGGCGCGACACTGACACACAAACGCACACACACACACAAAACGGAAGCCACTACAGGCTTTAGACCTCTCATGTGACTCTGGCAACAGTGATCCCAGTGTTACCAAACCCCTGTGTGACTCTAGGAGCGCGGACAGCTGGAAACAAGGGCTGGGGAGGCCGGGAGTGAGGTCAGGGGTCACAGGAGAGGGAAACAGTGCTCTTCCTCTTCCTCCTCGCTGCAGTTCAGGTCACCACAGCCTTGCCGCAGCCAGCCACACCCACCACGGGCCTCCACACACCCTCACGCAGCAGTGCCAAGGCTGGACACAGCACTGCACAGCCCAGAACAGTCTATGCCTAATTCTCTAGTCATTTATATTCAGAATTTAAGTAAGTTTGGTGGGTTGTGTCTATTTTTGTTATCATTATTATTATTATTATTATTATTATTATTATTATTATTATTATTATTATTATTATTATTATTATTATTACTCATTTCTAATATAATCTTTCCTCTCTCTCTACCACCACCACCACCATCACCACAGCCCCCCTTGTGAGGACAGCGACTACCACCACCACCACCACCAGCACAGCCAAGCAGATGCAGACACAGAAGAAAGGTTTGTAATAATAATAATAATAATGTTTAAAAATAATCAAATTGAAAATATTGAGATAAAAAGGAAGATTTCTCTCTCTCTCTCTCTCTCTCTCTCTCTCTCTCTCTCTCTCTCTCTCTCTCTCTCTCTCTCTCTCTCTCTCTCTCTCTCTCTCTCTCTCTCTCTCTCTCTCTCTCTCTCTCTCTCTCTCTCTCTCTCTCTCTCTCTCTCTCTCTCTCTCTCTCTCTCACTCCCTCTCTCCTGCAGATAAGATCACATGACCTCTCCCACACCCTTGACCTGACCATGTAACTGGCCAGGACCATACTGAGGCGATCTGAGAGTCTCCTAACTTCTCTGCCCCAACCCAGCGGCAGAAATAGCCCAAGAAGTAGCCCAAATGTAGCCTGCCATAAGAGATAGCCCAGTAGCTAAAAAAAATAGCCCAAAGATTAGGTTGCCCAAAAAATAGCCCAAAGAATGTGGTTTTTTATGTTTTATTTATTTAGTTTATTTATTTTAATTGTAAAGGAAGTTAAGAATTTTTTTTTTTTTTGTCAGTTCTCTAAGTCAAGAAAGGTGTGTGTGTGTGTCAGTCAGGCAGTCAGTCAGTCAGTCAGTCAGTCAGTCAGACAGACAGACAGACAGACAGACAGACAGACAGACAGACTTATGCCATTGAGAAAATGACATTAAGCTCTAGGCTATTAAAAGTAGATTTGATATTTGAGAGAGAGAGAGAGAGAGAGAGAGAGAGAGAGAGAGAGAGAGAGAGAGAGAGAGAGAGAGAGAGAGAGATAATAATTGTAGTATGTGTGTGTGAGAAACATGACTGGCTGCCCAGATCACCCTTTGAGGCAGCTGATTGGTTGACAACTTGGTGCTTGTATCTGATTGGTCACCATGACTTAGATGTGACACATGATTGGTTGGAATTACTACTGTTACTGTTATTTTTAAGTTCTGACTAAGTGTAATGGGAAATGTTGTGTTTCTGATAAGTTTTTGGTCATTTTCAAGTTTGGCTGAGTTCTGACTAAGTTCTGAATTTAAATGCATTTTTGTGAAGATTTTTAGTCTAGGAAAGTTTGGCTAATTTTTTTTTTTTGAAGTTCTGAGTGAAAATGTTGTGTTTCTGATAAGTTTTTAAGGTCATTTTCAAGTCTGGCCAAGTTCTGACTAAGTTCTGAATTAAAATATTGTGTTTTTGTGAAGATTTTTTATTAAGGAAAGTTTGGCTAATTTTTTTTAAGTTCTGAGTCAAAATGTGTTTCTGATAAGTTTTTTATGTTATTTTCAAGTTTGGCCAAGTTCTGACTAAGTTCTGAATTTAAATATTGTGTTTTTGTGAAGATTTTTTGGTCTAGGAAAGTTTGGCTAATTTTTTTTAAGTTCTGAGTCAAAATGTTGTGTTTCTGATAAGTTTTTTATGTTATTTTCAAGTTTGGCCAAGTTCTGACTAAGTTCTGAATTTAAATATTGTGTTTTTGTGAAGATTTTTTAAGGAAAGTTTGGCTATTTTTTTTTTAAGATCTGAGTCAAAAGGTTGTGTTTCTGATAAGTTTTTTATGTTATTTTCAAGTTTGGCCAAGTTCTGACTAAGTTCTGAATTTAAATATTGTGTTTTTGTGAAGATTTTTTTATTAAGGAAAGTTTGGCTAATTTTTTTTAAGTTCTGAGTCAAAATGTTGTGTTTCTGATAAGTTTTTTATGTTATTTTCAAGTTTGGCCAAGTTCTGACTAAGTTCTGAATTTAAATATTGTGTTTTTGTGAAGATTTTTTAAGGAAAGTTTGGCTATTTTTTTTTTAAGATCTGAGTCAAAAGGTTGTGTTTCTGATAAGTTTTTTATGTTATTTTCAAGTTTGGCCAAGTTCTGACTAAGTTCTGAATTTAAATATTGTGTTTTTGTGAAGATTTTTTTATTAAGGAAAGTTTGGCTAATTTTTTTTAAGTTCTGAGTCAAAATGTTGTGTTTCTGATAAGTTTTTAAGGTCATTTTCAAGTCTGGCCAAGTTCTGACTAAGTTCTGAATTAAAATATTGTGTTTTTGTGAAGATTTTTGGTCTAGGAAAGTTTGGCTAATTTTTTTTAAGTTCTGAGTCAAAAGGTTGTGTTTCTGATAAGTTTTTTATGTCATTTTCAAGTTTGGCCAAGTTCTGACTAAGTTCTTAATTTAAATATTGTGTTTTTGTGAAGATTTTTTATTAAGGAAAGTTTGGCTAATTTTTTTTTAAGATCTGAGTCAAAATGTTGTGTTTCTGATAAGTTTTTAAGGTCATTTTCAAGTCTGGCCAAGTTCTGACTAAGTTCTGAATTAAAATATTGTGTTTTTGTGAAGATTTTTGGTCTAGGAAAGTTTGGCTAATTTTTTTTAAGTTCTGAGTCAAAAGGTTGTGTTTCTGATAAGTTTTTTATGTCATTTTCAAGTTTGGCCAAGTTCTGACTAAGTTCTGAATTTAAATATTGTGTTTTTGTGAAGATTTTTTATTAAGGAAAGTTTGGCTAATTTTTTTTTAAGATCTGAGTCAAAATGTTGTGTTTCTGATAAGTTTTTAAGGTCATTTTCAAGTTTGGCCAAGTTCTAAGTTCTGAATTTAAATATTGTGTTTTTGTGAAGATTTTTGGTCTAGGAAAGTTTGGCTAATTTTTTTTAAGTTCTGAGTCAAAATGTTGTTTCTGATAAGTTTTTTATGTTATTTTCAAGTTTGGCCAAGTTCTGACTAAGTTCTGAATTAAAATATTGTGTTTTTGTGAAGATTTTTTATTAAGGAAAGTTTGGCTAATTTTTTTTTAAGTTCTGAGTCAAAATGTTGTGTTTCTGATAAGTTTTTAATGTTATTTTCAAGTTTGGCCAAGTTCTAAGTTATAATTGAAAGTATTGTGTTTTTGACAAGATTATAAGTGTGAAAGTTTGTGTTAAGTTCATTGCAGTGAAAGTTGATGTGTATACTTAAGTTATTCACTTATAGAAACTTATAAGGGCATAAAGGTTACATTGAAAAAATTAGAGGAATAAATGTTTACTTATTTTGTATTGTGAGAGAGAGAGAGAGAGAGAGAGAGAGAGGTCAGGTGCCTTCTAATGATAATGATGATGATGATAATAATAATAATAATAATAATAATAATAATAATAATAATAATAATAATTAGTATTCATACCAAAATATCCATCCATAGAAAATATTCATGTTTTTTTACTATTATTATTATTATTATTATTATTATTATTATTATTATTATTATTATTATTATTATTATTATTATTATTATTATTATTATTGCTGCTGCTACTACTACTACTACTACTACTACTACTACTACTACTACTACTACTACTACTACTACTACTACTACTACTACTACTACTACTACTACTACTACTACTACTACCACCACCAAACACCACCAATACACTACCACTACTACTACTACTACTACTACTACTACTACTACTACTACTATTTTTTCCATGCAATTAGGCATATTAGGATCATCATCATCAGTAGTAGCAGTAGTAGGCCTAGTCATTACACACACAATAATTCATAATAAACTTGTATATATATTTTTCTGCATATTTCAATTTCTTATTTTATTTATTCCAATGATTTTAAGCAATCTCTGTAGGTTCGTACACTCCATGTTTAGACCTATGTGTGTGTGTGTGTGTGTGTGTGTGTTAGGTGACCCAGCATGACCTCACTGTGACCTCTGCATTTTGAGTCAAGTCTGGTGAGAAATTGATGTACACTAGCATTGAAACCATTGGAGATTCAAATAAGCTAGGCAGTGTTGTGTTGTGTTCAGGGTGTTCGGCTAAGAATTAAAATTGTGTTTCAGATAAGCTGGCCAGTGTTGTGTTGTGTTCAGGGTGTTTGGCAAAGGAAAAACTGTATTTGGGATAAGGTGTGTGCATTTTTGGGTATTTGGTGTAGGGTAAACTGTTGTATTTTGGTAAACCAGCAGAATATTGGATAAAGTTGTGTTTGTGATGAAAGAAATTGTGTGTAGAATATTTAGGTGAAAGATAAGCAGTGTTTTTTAATTAGATACAGAAGTGGTGTGTGTGTTTTTTTGGTGTTTGGTAAAAGATGAACTGTTGTAATTGAAATGGTGTTGAGGATTGTGAAAATTTTGTTAAACTTATTTCATTGTATCTAATTCTTTTCTGTGGTCTTCCTCCTCCTCTTCTTTCTTTCTTTCTTTCTTTCTTGTGTTCCTTCCTCTTTCCCTTTCTTTTCTTTCTGGTGTTCTTTCTTCTTCCTCTTCTTTCTCTTGTCCTTTTCTTTTCTTGTTCCTTCTCCTCTTTCTCTTCTTCCTCTCTTCCTCTTCCTTCTGTCTTTTTGTTGTTTTGTTTTCCTTCTTCCTCTTCCTCTTCTTCCTTTGTTGTCTTGTCTCTTCTTCCTGTCTTCCTCTTTTAATTTACTGTTTTATGTTCCTCCTCCTCCTCCTCTTCCTCTCTTTCATTCTTCCCATCATCCTCTTCACTTCTTCATTCTTCCCCTGTCATCCTCTTCACTTCTATCTTCCTTTAATTCATATGTACCTCCTCCTCCTCATCATCATCTTTCTCTCTTCCCTGTCTTTTCCTCCTCATCTCCTCATCATCATCCTCTCTCTCTCTTCCCTGTGTGTTTTCCTCCTCATCATCCTCTTCCTCTCTTCCCTTTTTGTCTTTAAGTAAAATTCAGGTTTGTCTGTTATTATTATTATTATTATTATTATTGTCTTATCAAGTTAATATTTTGTTGTGTTATTTTATTATTACTACTTATTGTAACATTCTAAACTTTTCTATAAGGATTAAATTTTGATATATTGACTTAAAGTTTTTAATAATTATTTTTTGAGTCAGAAAGGAGAGAGAAAAATAATTGAATCTTAACCCTTTATTTTCTTAATGTCATAAACTTTTACAGAACATAGCATTTTCTTCCTCTGATGATGTCCGTCTGTCTGTGTGTGTGTGTGTACGTACTGCAGGGTGCTGGAGACACGCACAACCTGAGGAGACAGTGAGTGTTAAAATGGGCGGGGTGCAGGCCTATATTGGTGGAGGGGGCTGTGGTTGGTGACTGTGGGTAAGTCAACATACTGTGGGGGACATACTGTGGGGCTGTGGGCTGTGAGTGAGAGAGAGAGAGAGAGAGAGAGAGAGAGAGAGAGAGAGAGAGAGAGAGAGAGAGAGAGAGAGAGAGACTACTACTACATATTCTTTTCTCCCTTTCTCCTCGTCTTCCTTTCTCTTCCTCCATTCCATTCCTATACTCTCTCTCTCTCTCTCTCTCTCTCTCTCTCTCTCTCTCTCTCTCTCTCTCACAAAACACACACAGAGGAAGAAGAAGAAGAAAGATGGGCAAGAAAAACAATAAGAAAAAATAAAACAAAGAATCACACAAGCACACAATTACAAACATGCCCCTTCCCAGAACACCCCCATACCCCCCATCACCCCACACACCAAGTCAACCACCACCAGCGTGTACTCTCTCGTCCCCAAGTGTCAGATCCCACTCGAACTTGGCAGAGAGGTGGTCCTTGAAGTGCTGAGCCTTAAGGACCAAGGCAGGTTGGCGGAGTTGTCCTTGATGTTGGTGAAGAGAGCGTTGAGTGCAGAGGCAAGGAAGTTGTTGGACTACAATGTTGATGAATAGGTCTTCAGGGATCTGTGGGGAAGGAAAGGGTTAAGTTAACGTAATAGAGAGAGAGAGAGAGAGAGAGACAACTTTATATATAGAAAGACGAAAAATATAGTGTAGGACCAAGAGGAGCTTTGCACACAACTACAGCCCCTCCAGCAGCAGCACCTCTGCCTGGCACAGATGCTCCTCCACACACCTCCACTGGTCCCAGCCATCCCACACCTGTGCCACCAACAAGCTGACGAAGGCCACCTGGAGCTCTGCCACTAAGCTGTCCGGCCTGCAAGAGTAATCCGAATCACAATTTATTTAATACTGTACGTAATTGTGTGTGTGTTGCTACTGGTGTTACTAATGCTATTATGCTGGTGTTAAAAAATATACAATAATTACTACTACTATTACTACAATTAGAGAGAGAGAGAGAGAGAGAGAGAGAAGAAAAACAGACAAAGAGAGAGAGAAGATATTGAGAAGAAAAAGATAGAAAAGGAGAAAATAAATATATACTAAAAATTTCATAATAAAGAAAATAAGTACTACAACTACTACTACTACTACTACTACCACCATCACCACTACCTACCATACCAAACATTAACTTCAAACTGTAGGAAGAGTAAAGACTATATTCTGTCTTCACTAGCCCCCTCTCTGTAGGTTCTGGTGGGGGGCTGGGTGAAACAAAATATAGTCCCTTCCCTCGGCTTCATTTCTGGGAGCTGTGGGTGGGGGTTGCTGTGAAGTGGGTGAGGTAATGGGCTGGGGGTCTAATGGGTTTGTGGTGCTGTGTGGGGCTGTTTGTGAGGCTCCTGTGATGTTTGAGAGGCCTGTGGAAGCTGTGTTGCTGTTCTGGTGGTGTATGAAGGCTGTCAGGGGCTGTGGAGGGCTGTGAGGAGGTGGAGAAGCTGCTGTGTGTGTCTGTGTGTCTTGGGAAGATCTGAACCCAGGAGGTGGAGGGGCTGCTGTGTGTGTCTGCGTGTCTTGGAAGATCTGAACCCAGTGACAGGTATTAATTTTGCTGCCGAACAAACTCAACCTGGAAAATAAGGAGAGAATTAATGGTTGATAATAATAATAATAATAATAATAATAATAATAATAATAATAATAATAATAATAATAACAATAATAATAATAATAACTAATAATAATAATAATAATAATAATAATAATAATAATAATAATCTATCTGAATTAATGGCTGATAATATAGTAATAATAATCTGTCTGTCTGTCTATCACTATATCAAGCTGGTAATCCCACATGGGGAGGCTCAGTCAAGACGCACACACATACACACACACATGGTAGTAGTAGTAGTAGTAGTAGTAGATGATAGATTCTACTACTACTACCATCACTACTGCTCTCTCTCTCTCTCTCTCTCCTCTAAACCACTCGCTGACATTCCAAAAGTGTGGCGCCTTCCAGTGCCAGATGCCCCCTGCTGTGACATGCCTGCTGGGGAGGGTGTGTGGTTAGCTTAGGTTAGGTTAGGTTAGCATGGTTAAGTTAGACTAGGTTAGGTTAGGTTAGGTTAGCAAGGTTAGGTTAAGTTAGGCTAGGCTAGGTTAGGTTAGAGATGAAGTTAGGTTAGGTTAAGTTAGGTTAGCAAGGTTAGGTTAGGTCAGGTCAGGTCAAGTTAGGTTTTTGTTAATCCATGACTATCATTAGCAAAATATTATTCATATGAGAGAGAGAGAGAGAGAGAGAGAGAGACCTTGCCACCACAATGTTCACTGATACACTTCCTGCCACTTCAGACAAAATGGCTTTCCTCACCAACGTGTACTCCCGCAGGCCACATCAAGGACTACCAAACCCACTCATTGCAGAATAGTGTCACCATCTGGGCTCCACACACACAAACACACACAAACACACACCATTAATATATTAGGTACCACACAAAATATGGCTTTCAATGGACCTAATGGGGGTTAAGACACATTGTTTAAACACTTAACTATTAATTAAACACTAATGCTGTCAAATTGCTTAAATAACAGAAAACTATGGTGAATATTGCGATAGTGCCATGCAATTCTTCTTAACAAAAGTATCAGACACATCACATCAGTCCCTTTACTTAAAATACTTAAAATTCGACTCTGCAAACTTGAATAATAAGTAGATAAGTATTATACATTATCACAGGCAGGTAAGGTGACACAAGCATTAATATTTACCCACAATACATCCTACAAGTCATCCACAGCTTTCAACACACCCCTACCAAACAAGACCTGATATTCATTTCTTTCACCGTATATAAGAAAGTGGTTTAATCTCCCATCTTTTCAAATTAAGCCAGACTTTTCATCAGCAGGATCACCCATCACAAGTTTCCCATCCTATTCCTTACCCCAATCCTTCCCTGTTACCTAATATAACCCATACTCTCATATATAAAATGATAGAAGGGTGTTACGCCATGTTCGACCCGCCTACCTGTGGACAGCCAGACAGCCAGACAGACAGACAGACAGACACACATGTTAAATTATCTGGCGGCCTGGTATAGACAGACAGACATGCACATGTTAAATTATCTTGTAATATTAGACTGTGAGGATAAGAATGGCTACTGAGTCTATCTGTGGCCTGTACCCTAGACAAGTGTGTTACAGTCAGTATATCACTGTTTTCACCTCCACAAGTGCTCCACAATTACATGACACACCTGAGTCTCTATACACGCTGTGGGAGTGCCGGCCAGGTGTGTAGGTAGGCAAAAATATGAATAATCACATCACACAGGCTGCAGGAACCGCACTGGAGAGAATGTTTGGGTCTCGGTCTGGGCCTCATCAGCTGATGCAAATGGCGCCGTCTTTCTATGCGTGTCTATGGAATATAAACACGCTCTCTCCATAATTATGGCACAGAGATCTCTACATCATGTCACTACCAAGAGAAGGGACTATCATGACTGTTATGTGGTGTAAGAGAGAGAGAGAGAGAGAGAGAGAGAGAGAGAGAGAGAGAGAGAGAGAGAGAGAGAGAGAGAGAGAGAGAGAGTTGACCGTAGCCTATGATGTAATACTACACTACTACTACTACTACCAGCTACCAGTCAGTCACTTAGTCAGTCAGTCAGTCAGTCAGTCAGTCAGTCAGTCAGTCAGTCACTTAGTCAGTCAGTCAGTCAGTCAGTCACTTAGTCAGTCAGTCAGTCAGTCAGTCAGTCAGTCAGTCAGTCACTTAGTCAGTCAGTCAGTCAGTCAGTCACTTAGTCAGTCAGTCAGTCAGTCAGTCAGTCAGTCAGTCAGTCAGTCACTTAGTCAGTCAGTCAGTCAGTCAGTCAGTCAGTCAGTCAGTCAGTCACTTAGTCAGTCAGTCAGTCAGTCAGTCAGTCAGTCAGTCACTTAGTCAGTCAGTCAGTCAGTCAGTCAGTCAGTCAGTCAGTCAGTCAGTCAGTCAGTCAGTTAGCCAGCCAGCCAGCCAGCCAGTCACTCAAACATGGACATAAATAGTCTGTCTGTCTGTCTGTTTGTCCATCTGTCTATCTACACACACACACACACACACACACACACACTCACCTTTAGTCAATCCCAGCAAGTTGTAAGCATCAGAGTGAAGGAAATGCAAGTGTTGTGAGGAGACACCTTCCCCTCTCTCTCTCTCTCTCTCACACACACACACACACACACACACACACACACACAGACTCACCTCAATTTTGTAAGTTTATTCATTTTCCACCTCAGTTTTCACCCTCCTCAGCATGAACGGTTTCAAAATGAACACTGTAGTGGCCATGTATTGCATCCCAAACCACCAACAGTGTGTCCCCAGTCTGGCAGGAATTAAAGGTGATGGTACCATGAGACAGGAGTGGGCTGGCCTGGTGTGGCTGCAGAGAGAGAGAGAGAGAGGGGATGTCATGAGAGTGACTGGTGGAGGTCTTCAAGTGGCACAGGGGACATGACAAGGGGGTCTGGTGGGGGTCTTCAAGTGGCACAGGGGACATGACAAGGGGGTCTGGTGGGGGTCTTCAAGTGGCACAGGGGACATGACAAGGGTGACTAAGAGGGGGTCTGGTGGGGGTCTTCAAGTGGCACAGGGGACATGACAAGGGTGACTAAGAGGGGGTCTGGTGGGGGTCTTCAAGTGGCACAGGGGACATGACAAGGGTGACTAAGAGGGGGTCTGGTGGGGGTCTTCAAGTGGCACAGGGGACATGACAAGGGTGACTAAGAGGGGGTCTGGTGGGGGTCTTCAAGTGGCACAGGGGACATGACAAGGGTGACTAAGAGGGGGTCTGGTGGGGGTCTTCAAGTGGCACAGGGGACATGACAAGGGTGACTATATACATACATAAATACCTTAAAATTATTGCTATCATTATTATTACTATGCTAACACCAGCCTCAGTTTTTCTTCAGTTCCCCCAAAGACGTGACAGAGTGAGGATGTGGCTTCTGTATCAAGTAATATGGACACACAGACTATTCTCAGCATTGTATCTAACAGGAGAAACACTTTGCTGCATTACTGACAGGAGAAACACTCTTTTAAAAGGCTGTAATTGAAGTGATGCAGGTTTTCAAGGGTGTTTTTACAGTTGCAGTGATAGATTAACAACATTTCTGCATTACTGACTGGAGAAACACTCTTTTAAAAGGCTGTAGTTGAAGTGATGTGGGTTTTCAAGGGTGTTTTTACAGTTGCAGTGACAGATTAACAACATTTCTGCATTACTGACAGGAGAAACACTCTTTTAAAAGGCTCTAATTGAAGTGATGTGGGTTTTCAAGGGTGTTTTTACAGTTGCAGTGACAGATTAACAACATTTCTGCATTACTGACAGGAGAAACACTCTTTTAAAAGGCTGTAGTTGAAGTGATGCGGGTTTTCAAGGGTGTTTTTACAGTTGCGGTGACAGATTAACAATATTTCTGCATTACTGACAGGAGAAACACTCTTTTAAAAGGCTGTAGTTGAAGTGACACAGGTTTTCAAGTGTTTTTACAGTTGCAGTGACAGATTAACAACATTTCTGCATTACTGACAGGAGAAACACTCTTTTAAAAGGCTGTAATTGAAGTGACACAGGTTTTCAAGGGTGTTTTTACAGTTGCAGTGACAGATTAACAACATTTCTGCATTACTGACAGGAGAAACACACTTTTGAAAGGCTCTAATTGAAGTGATGCAGGTTTTCAAGGGTGTTTTTACAGTTGCAGTGATAGATTAACAACATTTCTGCATTACTGACAGGAGAAACACTCTTTTAAAAGGCTGTAGTTGAAGTGACACAGGTTTTCAAGTGTTTTTACAGTTGCAGTGACAGATTAACAACATTTCTGCATTACTGACAGGAGAAACACTCTTTTAAAAGGCTGTAATTGAAGTGACACAGGTTTTCAAGTGTTTTTACAGTTGCAGTGACAGATTAACAACATTTCTGCATTACTGACAGGAGAAACACTCTTTTAAAAGGCTGTAATTGAAGTGACACAGGTTTTCAAGGGTGTTTTTACAGTTGCAGTGACAGATTAACAACATTTCTGCATTACTGACAGGAGAAACACTCTTTTAAAAGGCTCTAGTTGAAGTGACGCAGGTTTTCAAGGGTGTTTTTACAGTTGCAGTGACAGATTAACAACATTTCTGCATTACTGACAGGAGAAACACTCTTTTAAAAGGCTCTAATTGAAGTGATGTGGGTTTTCAAGGGTGTTTTTACAGTTCCAGTGATAGATTAACAATATTTCTGCATTACTGACAGGAGAAACACTCTTTTAAAAGGCTGTAGTTTAAGCGACACAGGTTTTCAAGGGTGTTCATTTCTGCATTAATGACAGGAGAAACACTCTTTTAAAAGGCTCTACTTAAAGTGATGTGGGTTTTCAAGGGTGTTTTTATGGTTCTAGCAACAGATTAACAACATTTCTGCGACAGATTAACAACATTTCTGCATTACTGACAGGAGAAACACTCTTTTAAAATGCAGGTTTTCAAGGGTGTTTTTACGGCTCCAGTGACAGATTAACAACATTTGTGTAGGAGAAACACTCTTGAGAACCCAGCTACCCCTGTGTTTTGCAAGGCCATCCCTGTGGCCTTGCAAAACAGTGACATTGACAAAGCACAGTGATTTAGAAGAGAGACACTGGTAAACCTAACCTAACGTACCAAATTCTCTCTTGTGTCTTCATTAACAGTCGTTGAGGCTGTGGAGGCTGTCATGTCGATGGCAGCAGCAGCAGCAGCGGTGGTGGTGGTGGTGGTGGTGGTGGCGGTGGTGCTCTGCTGTGTCACAAATGAAAACCGTTTTGCTCTTGCCAGTTCAATTTTCAAATTTCTGACTTGTTTCTGCAGTGAGGCGATCTGATTCTGAGAGTGAGAGAGAGAGAGAGAGAGAGAGAGAGAGAGAGAGAGAGAGAGAGAGAGAGAGAGAGAGAGAGAGAGAGAGAGAGAGAGAGAGAGGAGAGGACAATGTGTGAGTGTGTCTGTTGACAGTGAACAGCACTTGGTGAAACACACTCAAAACACACTCAAAACACACCCAAAACACACCCAAAACACTCAAAAACACACCCAAACACACCCAAACACACTCTTACCTTCAATTCAACATTTTCTTGCAATATCTGTCCACCAACATTTCTCCCTTCCTCCTCCTCTCTTCCTCCTCCTCCTCCTCCTCCTCCTCCTCCTCCTCTTCTTCTGTCACATTCATCTGTTAGAAGCTGAATCCTAATCTTTAAATCTTCAATAACCCTTTCCTTGTCCTGTGCCAAAGCTTTCACTGCTTCTGCAAACTCCATCTATTACCCAAAAAAGAGAAAAAAAAATAGTATTAACATAAAAATCCAGTTTAAGGAATTGTAAAGGTCACAAGGTCAGTACAAAGCAAGACAGAGGTCAGGAAGGTCAAGAAACAAGAGATTAAGCTTGAAATGGTTCGGTTTGATACCCAGACACCAAGAAAAGATGTTATTGATATTATTGAAGAGTATAACAATATCACTACCCAAGATATATATATATTTTTTTAAAGATTTATTAAAGTTCATTATTTCATTATTGTTGATATGTGAATGACTGCTATTAATTAAGGAAATAATGATGGAATTAATTAGTGTTGTCAGGGTTCTTTCTGGGTGTGTGTGGCAGTGTCTGGGTGTGTGTGGCAGTGTCTGGGTGTGTGTGGCAGTGTCTGGGTGTGTGTGGCAGTGTTTGGGTGTGTGTGGCAGTGTTTGGGTGTGTGTGGCAGTGTCTGGGTGTGTGTGGCAGTGTCTGGGTGTGTGTGGCAGTGTTTGGGTGTGTGTGGCAGTGTCTGGGTGTGTGTGGCAGTGTTTGAGTGTGTGGCAGTGTCTGGGTGTGTGTGGCAGTGTTTGGGTGTGTGTGGCAGTGTGTGGGTGTGTGTGGCAGTGTCTAGGTGTGTGTGGCAGTGTGTGGGTGTGTGTGGCAGTGTTTGGGTGTGTGTGGCAGTGTCTGGGTGCCACACACACCCAAAACACTGCCACACACACCCAAACACTGCCACACACACTCAAACACTGCCACACACACCCAGACACTGCCACACACACCCAGACACTGCCACACACACCCAAACACTGCCACACACGCCCAGACTACCCAGAACCTTGAAAACCCCAATAACTTCCACTGCAGCCTGTTAAACTATTGGAACCTTGAAAACCCCAATAACTTCCACTGCCATATCTGCTTCCTGCTATATGTTAACACACCCTGCCTGCTACTTACTGCTCCCTTTTTGTCACATTCCTCGCTCCCTTTGTAGTTCAGTAGTAAATTGAGATCTTCCTTTAACTCGTCTCTCTCCCTTGGTCACGTCCAGGATCAAGGGGTACACAAATCTTGATCTTGATCTTGATGGTACAGGTGGCACAGGATCACTCCTGAGCCAGGCCTTTGGATCGGCAACTCCTGTAGAAAGGGAAAAAAAAAAAAAAAAAAGAGAAACGAACAGCATCCTCTATCCTAATTGTTCATACACCTGGCACGCCACATTCTCTCCAGAAACTCTTTCACCGCCTCAATCATCCTTTCATTGGCCTCTCTACCCAGTCCCAGCAACAACACCATCCATTCCTTTCCTGTCTTCTCCACTCTTTCATTCCTATCATGCCCTAACTCAGTCAGTATCACTTGCATCATCTCATTCCTGTCTCTGGCATACTGCACACACTCCAGCACCACATGTTCCACCGTCTCATCCTCTCCCATGTCACACATCTGGCACACTTTGCTGCGGGACTCAGACCACCTGTAACTCCTTGCATTCACATCCATACACTGTGCCCTCGCTCGGAAGAGAAGATCACCGCCCAGGCTTCCATCATACCACCTTTCATACCTCGGGGCCTCTTTCTCCTTGTACCATTCCAGGGTCTTCTTTCTTTCCATCTCATTCTTCCATTCATTCAGTCCCACACATTTCACTTCTTTGTCTATCTCATTCTTCCATTTTCTCACATCCCATTCGGCTCCCACTCTTCCTCCTCTTGTTACCACCCATTCACGCTCATTTTGATTCCTCCCAGCCATTCTTATCGCCCACACAACTTGCAATCCATTCCTGTCTGTCATTCTCATGCATCTCTTCCTCCATTTGCTTCCACTTTCATTCCACCGGTACACCTTCCTTGCTATTCTTGCATCATCCATTCTCTCAAGCCTAATCTTGTACCTAAGTGTGGCTTTTGTCAGTCTTTCTCTGAAGGTGCTCCATCCCATGTCACCTCTCAAGGCTTCAACTGCTGTGCACCTCGGTGCACTCAGTGCCATCCTTGCTACTTTGTTCTGGCCCACTTCTAACTTATCAATTTCACTTTCATTCCATGCAATCACATCCATACCATACATTATACATGGCACAGCCACACTCTTCCACACTTCTCTCAACACATCATACTTACTTGCTCTCATCCTTGCCGCGCTTCCCAATCGACCTACCCACTGGTTTACCATACTTATCTTTTCATTCTTTGCCTTTGCACACCCACTAGGACTCATCCACATCCCTAAGTACTTGTATTCTTGCACCTGTCTCAACTCATTCTCTCCAAGTCTCCATACCACATTACTTTCATCCTCTGATCTATTCACAATCATTACTTTGCTTTTCTCACTGCTAAACCTTACTCCAAAGTCTTTACCATAGCCATCCACTACATCCAACAAACTTTGAAGCTCATCTGCCGATTCACTCATAACAACTACATCATCTGCATAAAGGAGCACACATACTTTATCATTCCCCACACTTACCCCTACATTCATTCTTCTCATCCTGGCTGCTACCTCCTCTGTATACAGGCTAAAAAGGGTTGGTGACAATATACAGCCCTGCCTAACTCCTCTCTCACTCTTCACCCAGTCTGTTTCTATGTCTCCTAGCCTGTATCTAGCTCTTGTGTCCACATACATACTTTGCACTACGTTAACTATCTTTGCACTCAATCCAATCTTTTCTAAGACTCTACCTAACATTTCTCTGTTCACTCTATCATAAGCTTTCTCTATATCCAAAAAACCTAGGTACAATTTACCCCCATCATTCTTTTTCTTCTCAATCATTTCATTCACCACAAACATATTGTCCTCAGCTCTCCTGTCCCTACGAAAACCATTCTGTTCTTCACCCAGCACTCCAGCTCTCTCAATCCATTTACACAGTCTCTCATTCAACACTGCACTGAAAACTTTACCTACTGTATTCACTAATGCAATTGGCCTGTAGTTCTTCAGCTCATTCTTACTCTTAAATCCTCCCTTATGTAACAGACACACTCGGCTCTCATTCCACTTTCTTGGCACTCTCTCTTCATCCCACACTCGGTTGAATAACTCAGTCATTCTGTCTATCACTACCTCCCCACCATTCTTGTAGAACTCATAGGGTATATCATCTGGACCTGCTGCCTTGCCATTCTTCTGCCTTCTCACACACCTCTCCACTTCATCCCTACTGATTCTTTCATCCAGTTCATCTGCATTCTTCCTTTCCAGTGTTACACATTCTTCTCTCACACTAAACATCTCACCTACCCCACCTACTTCTTCCCAGAACCCTTTGATTGCCTCCCTGATTCCATCCTTCTCTGTTATAACTACACCATACACTTTTAGACTCTCCACACCAACACTGCCTGACATATTCTCACCTCTCATGAACTTGTACCATTCACGGCCACCTTCCATACCTTTCTCCCTTAAAGATTGAATCACGCTCCTTTCACTCTTCACTTTAGCATTCATTATCATTCGTCTCGTCAACCGCTGCTGCTTCACATACGCTGCCCATGCATTCAGATACTCATTCTCTGCCTCATCGCTTTCATGCCTCTTTTTCCTCAGCCATCTACACTGTCTACTCATTCTCTTTCGCTCCTTCCTAGCTGCTCTGATTTCATCATTCCACCATGGTTTACATACATTCTTTCTTCTACCTACTCTCACAAACCCTATCTGGTTCTCAGCAGCACCCCTCACGTCCTCAACCAGTTTCTCATTCAGATGCTCCACGTCATGCACACTTTCGTCGTCCCAGCTTCTCTCACTCAGATCAACCTGAAAGTTCTCCCACCCTACATCTCTCAGTCTCCACTTCTTTCTCTTACTTGCCACTTTCACTTCATTCCCACCCTGCATCAAGCACTCCACAACCAGCATGTTGTGATCGGACACAATATCAACCAAACCATCCTCATCTATCCACATGTGCGACACAATTTCACGCATTCTTCCATTCACCAACATGTAGTCAATTGCCGATTCCTGTTCTCTTGCACTCCAAGTCACACGCCCCTCTGCCAAAGTAACGTTCAGATTTTCCAGCTCCAGTTCATCAACAAACTCTCCAAGCATTTCACCATTCCTGTTCACCTGTTCCCCCAGTATTCCCACATGTGCATTCATGTCACCCATAACTAGCACTCTCTCCTCTCCATGCTCTCTCACAACTTTCTTAAGTATGTCATACTTCCTCCTATTTTCCCTCTCTGCTCTTTCACCCATGACAGTCATGTACGCTACCACCAGTACCACCTTCTCTGGTAACAGCACCAGCCAGCAGTGTGGATTTCAAGGACCCTGTCTATAAATATTTTGATTATAGTGTCTGTATGCATTGATTTTTATTTAAGCAAAATTGTATCAGAAATAAATAAAATGTGCATTTCTTGTGAGTATAATTATCTGAGTGTTCATTTTTTTTCTCTGCCAATATCCTTGTGTATATTAACCTTAAAAATAAATAAATAAATAAATAAATAAATAAAAATATTGATTGAAATATTAATGAAATGATAGAGAGTGACTGATGAATAACCTTAACCCTCAGAGAGATTTAGGAAATTCTACATTACGTCAAATTTTCAAGATGGCTGCCGTTAACTTCAGGATCCTTTGTCTGTAAATTAATTTTATCGAAAGTTAAATATTAGTTAATGGCAAAAAAATAGTTTTAAAAATATAAACTTAAAAATCTGAAATATGTATGTCATTCAGGGTTATATAATTACGTCAGGAAGTGAAGTATATGTTATATCTATGTCTGAAAGCGATATTATTTCAGTAAGAGAAAGATATCACCAGTAACCAGAAAAATAAATGTTAAGTGCATTATCTTTATTTCTAAGTGTTCATTTTAGTCATTTATCGCTCAAATAAGCAGAAACAGCCTTTGAAAAAACGGTAAGTGTGAAGTCAGGTAGACAGCCATATTGAAACACCATGAAATAAAACTCTCTCAAAGAAAAAGATTAATATAGCTTGTTTAGTGCTGCCATAATCAGAGCATGTGTAAAATAATTTATCCCACTTTCATACTTAATTAAATCTTGATTATTTGCGTATTTTTGTTTTTTTGACCATAATATTGTAACGTTTGCAAGTAGACATTTGATGAGATTAACTCTTTTCTGTCTTTATTTGATCGAATTATTAAACATTTCTCACACGTTAAATGCCCATAGAGTAGCATCATATTACTCAATGGATTAAACAAGCAATATAATCAATATGAATGGCAAAAAAAAGGACAAAATATGAGTAGCAATTAAAAATGAATTAGTGACCCATAACCATTTTCTTATTCATCATAGAAAATGTAGTCGTTGTTGTTGTTTCTGTTTTTTGTTGTTTTTTCTTGTTTTTGTCGTCGTTGCTTGTTTTTTTCTCCTTGTTGTTGTTATTGATGCTTGTTATTTGATTCATGTTGTTTTTGTTTTTTTTTGTTGTTTTTTTACTCTTGAAAGTCTAAAACCCCCGAAACGCACATTATGTCCGTAGAGTTCCTCAATAGCAGTTCATAAAAGGGGTTGTTTAACACCGCTACTGCTGCCCGGGGTACAAATTGCGTCTTTATAACGGGCTCACTTTTCACCGTACATTGACTTAATATTTGTGTTCTCGACCTTCATTTTTTCCTTTTTGGCTTTGTATTTATTTAATATTATATAATATTGATTATTTTTAAGGATTGATGCGTTTTTAGATAGCTTCCATTGATGTTGTTGGAAGCAGGTGGACATTAGCCAAGGGGAGAAAATGGAGAAATATTAAATCCCTAATATCACAACGAAATCTAACCAGAGAGGGTTCAGATGACATTTACATACAACATGCATGAATCAACATCAGCCACGACGAACATTGCGCAAAATTATTATGAATTAGTGAATATTTAGGTATTTATATTAAAAAAGCGGTATTTCGTCCAGCTCTTATGAGGCCCGTTGTATTATGTACACATGGGGGACAGACTGAGTGAAGAGTGAGAGAGGAGTTAGGCAGGGCTGTATATTGTCACCAACCCTTTTTAGCCTGTATACAGAGGAGGTAGCAGCCAGGATGAGAAGAATGAATGTAGGGGTAAGTGTGGGGAATGATAAAGTATGTGTACTCCTTTATGCAGATGACGTAGTTGTTATGAGTGAATGGCAGATGAGCTTCAAAGTTTGTTGGATGTAGTGGATGGCTATGGTAAAGACTTTGGAGTAAGGTTTAGCAGTGAGAAAAGCAAAGTAATGATTGTGAATGGGTCAGAGGATGAAAGTAATGTGGTATGGAGACTTGGAGAGAATGAGTTGAGACAGGTGCAAGAATACAAGTACTCAGGGATGTGGATGAGTCCTAGTGGGTGTGCAAAGGCAAAGAATGAAAAGATAAATATGCTAAACCAGTGGGTAGGTCGACTGGGAAGCGCGGCAAGGATGAGAGCAAGTAAGTATGATGTGTTGAGAGAAGTGTGGAAGAGTGTGGCTGTCCCATGTATAATGTATGGTATGGATGTGATTGCATGGAAGGAAAATAAAATTGAAAAGTTAGAAGTGGGCCAGAATAGAGTAGCAAAGATTGGCACTGAGTCCACCGAGGGGCACAGCAGTTGAAGCCTTGAGAGGTGACATCGGATGGCGCACCTTTAGGGAAAGACTCACAAAAGCCACACAAGATTAGGCTTGAGAGAATGGATGATGCAAGAATAGCAAGGAAGGTGTACCTGTGGAATGAAAGTGGAAGCAAATGGAGGAAGAGATGCATGAGAATGACAGACAGGAGTGGATTGCAAGTTGTGTGGGCGATAAGAATGGCTGGTAGGAATCAAAATGAGCGTGAATGGGTGGTAACAAGAGGAGGAAGAGTGGGAGCCGAATGGGATGTGAGAAAATGGAAGAATGAGATAGACAAAGAAGTGAAATGTGTGGGACTGAATGAATGGAAGAATGAGATGGAAAGAAAGAAGACCCTGGAATGGTACAAGGAGAAAGAGGCCCCGAGGTATGAAAGGTGGTATGATGGAAGCCTGGGCGGTGATCTTCTCTTCCGAGCGAGGGCACAGTGTATGGATGTGAATGCGAGGAGTTACAGGTGGTCTGAGTCCCTGTGCCAGATGTGTGACATGGGAGAGGATGAGACGGTGGAACATGTGGTGCTGGAGTGTGTGCAGTATGCCAGAGACAGGAATGAGATGATGCAAGTGATACTGACTGAGTTAGGGCATGATACGAATGAAAGAGTGGAGAACACAGGAAAGGAATGGATGGTGTTGTTGCTGGGACTGTGTAGAGAGGCGAGTGAAAGAATGATTGAGGCTGTGAAACAGTTTCTGGAGAGAATGTGGCGTGTCAGGTGTATGAACAATTAGGATAGAGGATGCTGTTCGTTTCTCTCTTTTTTTTTTTCCCCTTCTACAGGAGTTGTCGATCCAAAGGCCTGACTCAGGAGTGATCCTGTGCCACCTGTACCATCAAGATCAAGATCAAGACAACAGTTCCCTCGTGTTTACTACCACAGTGCATAGAAATCTTATCTTTTTTCGCAAATTTCCCAAGTAATTCCCCACCCCGGAGGCCGCCCCCAGTACCCCAGTTCCCTGCATCCATGGTGAGCCCCTGGGGATCCTGAGGCGCCGCGGGGGACCTGAAATAAGGGAGAAATTAAGGGAAATAGGGAGCCCCATGGTCACTGCACTGAGTCTCCCACGTTTTCCTCATAAGATTTTTGGTGTTTTTTTTTTAAGTTTTTCCCCTAATTTACGGTAATTTTTAGGGTTTTTTAGGGTTTTTTAGGGTGAGAATTTAGGGATTAGTGTTTGTGTTTTTTTGGGCTTCATATAATTTCGTGTTTTTTTCGTGATTTATTTAAAGGGTTCTGTTTTTTTTTTTTCCCACGTTTTTTAAGGAATTTTAAAGTTTCAGGGGTATTTAGGGTGTGGGCAGGTTCGGGTTGCCCTTAAACTTTGGTATCTAGGCTAAATTTGCTCGTTCTAGGGATCTTTTGGGGTAAACTGTGGTATTTTAAGTATTTTTATTTATTTAAAGGCCATTTATTTATTTAAGGTTATTGGTGGTATAATAAGTGTTTTTTTTTAGTGTTTTTGATCAATCTGTGTGTTTTTGGGTGTTTTGGAAGGGAATTGTGTGTTTTTTGGGTGTTTTTGTAGAAAATCTGTGTGGTGTGTGTTTTGGAAGGGAATTGTGTGTTTTTGGGGTGTTTTTGTGGAAAATCTGTGTGGTTTGGTGTGTTTTGGAAGGGAATTCTGTGTTTTTTGTGTGTTTTGAAAGGGAATTGTGTGTTTTTTGTGTGTTTTGGAGAAAATTGTGTTTTTTGGTGTGTTTTGGAGAAAATTGTATTCTTTTTTGTGTGTTTTGGAAAGAATCTGTGTGTTTTGGTGTGATTTGGAAGGGAATTGTGTGTTTTTTGTGTGTTTTGAAAGGGAATTGTGCGTTTTTTGTGTGTTTTGGAGAAAATCTGTGTGTTTTAATATGTTTTAGAAGATAATTGTGTGTCTTGTGTGTTTTGTGGAAATTCTGTGTTTTTTGTGTGTGCCTGTCTGTATCTGTCTTTCTGTCTGTCTATCTGTTTGTATCTATCAAACATCCTTTAATCTACATCTGTCTGTCTGTCTATCAATCTATCTATCTGTGTGTGTGTTTATCAATCTATCTATCTGTGTGTGTGTGTCTATCAATCTATCTATCTGTGTGTGTGTGTGTGTCTATCAATCTATCTATCTGTGTGTCTGTGTGTCTGTCAGTCTATCTACCTATCTGTGTGGGAACAGGCGTCTGTGTACCACCGGCTGCGGCACACAGTGGGCACCGTGGCACAGGTGAGGACAGTGGTGGTGGTGGTGGTGGCACGCCGGCTTATTTCACCTCCTCACTCCTTGCGTTTGTTACTTCAGGTTTATATTGTTATTCTTCAAGAGGTGAGAGAGGCAAGGGACGAGAGACGCAAGGGAGAGAAGCAAGGGAGAGAGACAGAGTAAGTAGCCTGGGAGAGGAGAGGGGAGGGGAAGAGGAGCGAGGGAGAGAAAGAGAGACGGGAGAAAGGCAAGCAGGGAGAGAGAGGGAGTCGGGAGGAGAGTTAAAGAATAAGAGAGAGAGAGAGAGAGAGAGAGAGAAGCCTGCTCTTCGCTCCTTGTTGAGTCATGATAAAAAGTTGAGATGCCTTACTGCCATATAACACTTCAT
>NC_087156.1:35709496-35731996 GCF_035594125.1 Scylla paramamosain | reverse complement strand
AGGTGGCATCTCAAGGCAACAAAACCCATCTCTGTGTTTTGGGTACAGTCTCACATAGAACAGTTGAACTTGGAGGTCTCTGCAGCAGCATATCTTAACCCATAGTTACTAGGAATATATTTCAGTCACCAAGCAAGGATACTCTGATATCCTGTACAGCCTTGGAACTCCCTCACAATGAAATTATGTTGATTATTCTGAAGGAGAAAATAAAGCAAGTTTTAATCATCACTTGACTGAAGATGCAGATGTTAAGTCTTATCTTTCACTACATTACTCATTTTTTGCAGGAATATTCTTTAGCCTGCTGCAACATTTAGTCCCCTTATCTTGATCACTGACTGGACTTGTGCTAAGTGGAATTTTCTTTACTTGCAGGGACAAATGTGAAGAAAGCCAAGTTCTTCCTGGCCAACACAGCAATACTGGGACTGTACGGGGTAGAATCCACCTTTGAGATCTCCGCTTAATAGAAGTAGTAGCTGCCTGGGTACTGGCGGCGGTGTGCGGGGCAGGCGGTCCCTCGCACACGTGGCTGTAGAGTCTGCTACGTGATAATGACAAAGTAGATAGGTAGCTACATAGTATTTTAACCTGAAGTCCTGTCTGTGAGTGTTGTCTTGTATGTTGCTGCTTGCTGAAGGCAGGGAATGTACTGAACTGGACCTGAGTGGCTTACAAAACTCCTGTGGAAGGGAAGTGATGGTCTGTGCTAAATGTTGCAGTCTGACGAGTGACGTGGAATTCAATTTTTCCACGTGTAAATTCTTCCAGTCCAGTGTTTACCTTTATTTTGTTCCAGCTCTGTTACTTAGTGCCAGAGTTAGAAGACTGACATTTAACGGAATTCTTATTTATGATTTTGACGTACTTTCTTTTCCCATTTATTTACTTAGCCCATGAAGTGTGGGTGCTCCTTGTAAATGGTCGGTGCTGAGCCTGCCATGAATGCAAATCAAATGCAGCTGATTGTGAAAGACAGGCACAGGAGAAGGGGTCAGTCACTCATTCCTGCTTGTGTCAGATCACTCATCTAGTGTTCTGCTGTGGAGTGGAGTGGGTGATGAGAGGGCTGTGGTGATGGGACAGTGACAGACAAGCCCTACTTACTGAAAACAAAAGTGTGCGAACTCATCACATCAACACTTATTTAGCTTCCTGACAAAAATGGCATCCAGTTTCAGATGTTTAAGGTATTTAACTCATCTATTTATTTAAAGGTACCCACTCTTTATGGGTTAAATGAAAGCTGTACTCTAGTTTAGCAGTCAGTCTCACCACTTGGTTTAATGTGAGCAGGTAAGGAAGCCCTAGAACCTGGCCCTTGGTTAGGTTCTGGTGACTTCTGGCTGGAATCTCAGTACCTTAATTTCTCTTCTGGTTGAAACTTTCTCCTCAAACACAACTGGCTGGAGCTGAGTCCTGGGATGGTCAGCTGTTTAAATATTACTACACAAAATGTTATGAGTTTGAATACATAATGAAAATTTCTTTAATGTGTATGTATGTAAAGGTTATAAAAGCAAGTATTTTTTTCTTTTTCAATTTTTGTATATAATTGAGGTTAAGATGAATTTGAAACATTGATTGCAATTTATCAAGCTGGTGTTGGTTTTGGTTTTGAAGGAAGTGTAAGTGCAAGAGGTATGAATTTGAAACATTGATTGCAATTTATCAAGCTGGTGTTTTTGGTTTTGAAGGAAGTGTAAGTGCAAGAGGTATGAATTTGAAACATTGATTGCAATTTATCAAGCTGGTGTTGGTTTTGGTTTTGAAGGAACTGTAATTGTGCAAGAGGTAATCATTTGATCAGAGTGGAATTAATGAAGCAGTTTACCACACCAGTATTGTCATTCCTGCTCCCTGTGTGTCCACCTTACCTCTCACACCCTGACGTTTGCCTCAACGCCTTCATTTATCACCAATGCAGTTAGGTAAATTATCACTTATTACTATTTTCTCATATGAATTCAGAAACACTGTCAGCTTATCAAATAGTGTATCTGTTAATATAACCTTTTGTAGGCAACTTGTCCTGTAACCACCTATGACATTTTAGGCTCATTTTTGTACCAGCCTCTTCAACAGTTCTATAGCTTATGGAAAACTAAATTAACTTCCTATTCTCTCATTTCCTCTGTCCATACCAGCAGTTCTCATAGTACTCTCAATGTTGAAGGATGATAGCAGTCCAAGGGCAGAGCTAGTGAGTTTCTTTGAGTCTCCCCAATAATTGTTTTCTTTTGTAGCTTGCGGTGAAGAGGAGGATAATAGCGGTAATTAAAGGTTTAGTGATTATATGAAAAAAGTATTTTTATAAGGCGTGTATTCGTGGGAGTGATTTAAAAGTCTTGAAACATTTATTATAAATAGTCTTTACTTATTTCAACTGTAGTTTTCTCTAATCAATGGTAATACGAATAATAGAATTACATCATGTTGCGTCAGCCTACCAGTAACTCATAAGGTATCATACCCTAGCTTATAAAATATGTTAGTAATTTAGAATTCAATTATTAACTTCAACTAATGTCCAGCCTATATGCTCACCTTGCTAGCCAATTATTCCTGCATTTTTATTTAAACTCACGGTTCAGTAAAATTATTTGTGAAAGAAGAGAGAGAGAGAGAACTAGCTAAGGTTCCAATAACTTCAGATGCCTGTGGGTGTTGAGGGAGAGAGCACAAAATGGCGTCTCCCTTCCCTCTGGCAACAGGTGGGTCTCGTAGCTCTGAAATATTTGATTTTTCTTTTATTTAGAAGTGAATATTACTGTGTTCATGTTTATTATTCATGTCTCTAGTGAAGATATAGTGACTGTACGTGTTGACAGAATGGCGTCTCCCTTCCCTCTGGCAACAGGTGGGTCTCGTAGCTCTGAAATATTTGATTTTTCTTTTATTTAGAAGTGAATATTACTGTGTTCATGTTTATTATCCATGTCTCTAGTGAAGATATAGTGACTGTACGTGTTGACAGAATGGCGTCTCCCTTCCCTCTGGCAACAGATAAAATAGCCGGTGTTGGTCCCACGTGGAGACAGGCCACAGTCTTGGGAAAGCGTTAGCCATGTAATGTTTCTTTAGTCAAATATAATCTACTGTGAATGTGTTGTGAGCAATATTATTGCCGTAGAGAAGTGATGGAGGAAGGCTGTGACGTTATTTAGGGATATAACGGTGCCCAGAATGAATGGTGCTCTTGAGGAGTTATAAAAGTAATTATTTTCTTGTGTATTCGTAGTGTTAAGTAACGGAGTATAAGTGTATATGCCATACCAGAATTTCAAGTGTCATAGTGGGTCAGTCAACCCAAAGAATCCCATCAGTATTATTCATTTAATTATTTTTGCTATTTTTATATTTTTCGTTCCTCCTAATAAAGCCACACTGTAGGTACTGTGTGATAATTAACCTCTCCTTACCCTCTGGCCATGACGATGAAGGCGAGAACCATTACCAATCAAAAATGTTTTCTTTTTTTCTATTGTGTGTGCGTGCTTCTTCTCTCTTCCTCTTCCTTTCTTCTTCTTCACCGTGAAGATCTTTGCCTCGTCTCATTAGAGCTCTGATCGGACCGGTGAGGAGGAGGGAGGAGGGGGGAACCGGAGGGGGGGGATGGCGTTACATTAGTTTATCTTGCTCGTATTTACCTAAGGAACCATAAAGAGATATCAGCAGTTTAGGTGACGTGATGCTTCCTTCAGATTCATAAGGAGTGAATGTTGCGTCATCAGTGTTCAGATATCACGAAAAAGACACAATGAGAAAAATGAACCGTACATTTAAACAGGGAACGGGAAAAAAACACCGAATTCTGGCCAATATTTCTCCTTCCAATTAACGTAAACACTAGAACCGTAATTAACGGGGTGAAATGCATGTTGGCGTGAAAGAATGCATTAAAGAAGAAAAGAAAAAGCATCAGTTCATCTTAGCTCACGTATTTCTTACTCTTTTACTTCTCTCCTTCCATTAATTAAGGAGGAAAAGTCATAAAAAATCTCAATATACGTTTGTTACCCTTTCAGTTCCATCCTTCCACGGTTTAAGAAAGGAAGGCTCTATATTAAGATACTAAGGGCGTTCAGTGGCAGGGGTCAGTGAACTCTTTTGCTAACTAGGCTATGGGTGTCCACTGTGTTCCTGGGCTAGACATTAAGGTTAAGGACATTAAGATAGGAAGGCTCTATATTAAGATATTATAAGGGCGTTCAGTGGTAGGGGTCAGTGAACTCTTTTGCTAACTAGGCTATGGGTGTCCACTGTGTTCCTGGGCTAGACATGTTTACACACTCCTCCCTGCATTCCATTGTTTTCTTCAACACAACCACCACCATCACCATCACCACCATCACCACCATCACCATCACCACCACCACCGCCAGAGTGACACGTAGGGAGAATATTTACTAACGGAGAGAGAGAGAGAGAGAGAGAGAGAGAGAGAGAGAGAGAGAGAGAGAGAGTATAACGGGAGGGAATAATGATAAAAAAGTTAGATACAAAAGTAGGAAAAACGGAACACACACACACACACACACACACACACACACACAGAGAGAGAGAGAGAGAGAGAGAGAGAGAGAGATTAAACTTTCTAAGCCAAGCCATACACACAACTATAAACATACATTCAATGATATCCTCTTAAACATAAATACACTCACACACACCACTACATAGTCCTTGAAATTTTATCGGGCCTGAATGTGACAGGAACCAACAGGTGAACTGATGGAAACCTTAATGTACCTCATATTTACTCATTGCTCACGTGCCACCAGCGAGGACTCTTTTCTGGCTGGCTCAGAATATAATAAATTTGCAATAAGGCGCATTTCAAATTGATTTCAGGACAAGTTTTTACTTTTTATAGATCTTTCAGAATGCAAAGAATAAATTTACGTTAATTCGCATGTTATTAATTTTGAGACTGATAGATTTCCATGCGTTTTGACTTACCCCGATTAGTTTCAAGAAAAAAAAACAAAAAAAAAACTCATATTTATTCTTCTGTTGACATAGCTCGTGAAATAATAAGACAAGACCACAAGAATCATAGTGTACAGTCAACAAAACTCAAAACTCATGAACCAAGATGCAGTTTCCTTATATAACAAAATAAAAAAAATAAATAAACGATAATATGAGATGAGTACACAAGTTAAGATGGTACGTCTATTTCTCAGCACTTTTTCCCATCACTGACTGGCGATATTTCTTGCAGCATTCGTGGCAGGGAGCATATGAGGCTTGCCTGAGGGAGAACAAAGACTGGGGAGCGAAAAAAGAGCCGAGGGGGGAAGCTAAGATGCCTTGAGCCAAAATGAAACGTTATTGGAGTTAGCCAGAGTTAGCCAGGCCGCCACTGTCTAGAGCGCGCCGGCATTCTGTTTATGTTTTTTAATGTTCTGAAGTGAATGACGCTCAAATATTAGCAATAACAGATAGATTAGTTTATTTGTTTACACGTGTGGAGTTTAGAAGGGTTTATTTTTCAGTGGTTAGCGGTTTATTGAAGGAAATGCGTCGCTGTGTAGAAGTTTCTGCTATGGAATTATTACGATAGCTCCTGGTTATTCAGTGTGTGCAGTGGCCAAGTGGGGGAAGGACGCTGTCTTGCCCTCACTTGTTATGCCAGCCACCTCAAGTCCCTATAGTTGTGTAGACGTTCTGTTCTCCCTGTCACTCACCAACAGAATCACGGCCTTTGGTAAAAACAGTGGCATGGTGGATTAGGTAGGAAGCTGCCACGCGTGATTTGGGAAATAAAATATGATGTGATGTATTCGATATTAGCTACTGTTTTTGTTTTGTAATGCAGTTTAGTACAGAGCAGAAATTCGTGTTACCAAATGGTTCAGCTTCTTACTTAACTTTTATAAATTAGAGATCTATTTAGGTTTTCAGAGGTATTTTCGTGACTAGGGAAAAAAATAATCCAGCTCTACGTGTTTCTTATGTAATTCAACTTATTACACAACAGGAATCCGTGTTATCATATCTTCCCGCGTCTTATCTGAACTTTTATCATGTTCTGGTCTGTTATTTAGGTTTTCAAAGGCATTTTCATGACTAGCACAAAAATCCATCTATTCTTGTTTGTTCTGTAATTTTTATATAACAGAAGAGAAACTCGTATCCTCAAACGATTTGGCGTCTTATCTTTCTTAATTTTTATCAGGTTCTAGTAGAAATTATGTACGTTTTTATGTTTCTGGGTAAAAAAGAAAACATCTATCTTCCCTGTTTATTCTGTAATTCATTTAACTACAGCAGAACAAGAACAACATTCTAAAACATTCCGGTTGCGTTGCGAGAAGGTTTGAGAAGCAGAGTTGTGAAATATTGTCTGCTGCTGAATTACTGACGTGTCCTTAAGCTTCACCTATATTGTAATAGCACGTGTTTCTTGATTTCTGACCTGGTGTTCTAGAGTGTATGGTGTCTTATATAGGGAACAGTGAGAAAGGACCTTCACTCCTCTCCCTGTGTCTTATATAGGGAACAGTGAGAAAGGACCTTCACTCCTCTCCCTGTGGTTCAGTGGCTGATGTCTCTTCTTATTTTTTTTTCTTCTCCTTCGTCACTCGGTCAAGAAAACCGAACCGTCCCCTTTACAAGATAAAACCCCTCTGTAACCTGGCTTTGGTCTATATGACATCAAATCGCTCCACTCCCTCCCTTATCCACTCTTTAAATTCCCTTATACTCTTTACCCAATCTTAATAACCCTAGGAACACCTCAGCAATATAATATCTTAAGAGTCTTCTGTGGAATCAACTCAGACAGGTTTGAATTACTTGAATCGCGTTGACACACCTTCTCCTCACACTCCGTCTCTTAAACGTCCTTTAAATTCCCCTATACTCTTTACCCAAGCTTATTAACTCCATAGATACTTTCTTACTACAATATCTTAAGTCTAATACGTAATATCAGAGGCTGGAATTGTTTGAATTTCGCGCGAAAACATCCGCTCTTCACACCATCTAAATTGTGTTATACTCCTTATCCAAGCCTACTAACCCTAGGAACACTTCAGAACTACAATATCTTAATAGTATAGTGCGGAATGATGCCTTTACACGCTTCAGTTACGCTCTAATAAACTCCTTTCAATAGCGAGAAAATATGAGCTGTCAAGTGAGTGGCATCTACCATCACCATGACAACGGGTCGTGAATAGCCAATCCCAGCTCGCCATTTCATCCGGGACCTCAAGATGGCCACACTGATACAATATAGTTTAATTTCCAGCCAAGATGAGAGTTAACCGAGACATATATGGTGGATAAAAAGCTCTTAAAAATATGGGTGTTCCGAGGAAAGTATACCACTAGGGAATGTGGGTTACATTAGTAATGGAGGAATATTTTGAGAGCAGACGAAACTAAAGGTACAGTTACTAGTTAGTGTTTTTGTGTGTTTGTTTATGTGTGTGTCGTGGAGGAGTGATCTGTGCCTGTCCATGTGGCTATATGACGAACCAGGCGTGAGTATTCAGCATTTGACCAAACACACTCACGCAGAGACTGTCCCTTTAAACCTTCGTCCCTTTAAACCGTACCCAAACAAACGCTTTCGATTCCCGTAGGCAGACCAGGGCAGGCTAGCTCTCTCTGACCGCCGCCCCATGTCACTTATTTTTAGTCATATGCTCCTAATGAGAGAGTAACCGGCCGTCTAGGGGGACTGGGAGTAGGCTGGGACCGTTAACTGGTTATTTAACAGAGTAGAAGATGAGAGAGAGACTGGGTATGTGTGATTGATGAGTGACAGGGAATAGAAGGGTGTAAGCTGTTTGACGTAAGGGTGACAGGCTGTGTGCGTCCGTGTGTACATGTATGTGGGTGGGTGTGGGTGACTGGTTGGGTGTGTGTGTGTGTATTACCCTTGTGAGACCCTCTGTGTGTGTGTGTGTGTGTGTGTGTGTGTAGGGAGGGAGAGACACGTGAGTAAAGAAGGGAGGATGGAGGTCAGGAAAGAGGAGGAGGAGGAGGAAGAGGGCTGACTGGGTGAACCTCTTAAAGATGGTATTCAGAAATTACGTATTTTCTTGGCTTCGCTGAGTCACTGTGTTAGGGAAGAGGAAGAAGAGGAGGAGGAGGAGGAGGAGGAGGATATAGAAGTGATATAAGCATAGGTAGGTCTTAAGTTAGTATTAAGTTAGTATTAGTATTTATAGTTAGTATTTTAAGTTAGTAGGTTAGGCTATGTAAGTTGAAGTGTGTTAGATTGTAAGGCTAAGTAAGGTTAGGTTAGGTTAGGTTAAGATAGTGCGTTAGGTTAGGTAAGTTAAGGATAGGTTAGACTAGCATAGTTTAGGTTATATTAGATGAATTTACATTAACTTGCATAGGTTAGATTAGATTAGATGAAACTAAGATTTGGATGACATAGGTTACGTTAGATCATGTTAAGTTATAGCAGATTAATTAGGTTAGTTAAGGTAATTGAGTTAGCAAAGGTTGCATTAGGTTAAACTAGCATAAGTGAAGAAGTTAAGTTAGATTAGGTGAGGAATTATTAGGTTAGATGAGAGGAGGTGAGGTTAGGTTAGGTTAGGTTAGAGTAGGTGAGATAAGGTTTGGTTAGATTAGATTAGGTTAGGTTAGGTTTGGTTAGATTACATTAGGTTAGGTTAGGTTAGGTTAGGTTAGATTAGATTAGATTAGGTTAGGTTTGGTTAGATTACATTAGGTTAGGTTAGGTTAAGTTAGGTTACAGTGAGGCGTCTTGAAGTCATGAGAGACATTGGCGGGGACAGAGATGGTACCTTGCCAACTCCACCTGAGAGAGAGAGGGGGGGGGGGGGCAGGGTCATTTAAGGACTGTCTTTAGAATTAGCTTCCCTATGTTAATGTGTTAGTTTTCATATTTATTAAGAGAGAGAGAGAGAGAGAGAGAGAGAGAGAGAGAGAGAGAGAGAGAGAGAGAGAGAGAGAGAGAGGCAATATGGTGTAAGTAAAGGAACTAAAAATGTACTTCAAATGGCTTGATTCTCTCTCTCTCACTCTCTCTCTCTCTCTCTCTCTCTCTCTCTCTCTCTCTCTCTCTCTCTCTCTCAAAGTAAGATTAGCTAAAGAATTTTTAACATTGGGAATAGTAATCCATATATATATACATATTGGAGTATATTTTTTGTAACAGTGTGAATGATAAGATTCCACTTTTCAGTGTTGCCACGGTGACGGTGGTGGTGGGCATGACACAGATGCGGGAGGTGGAGTTTGTGCCCGATGGAGACATGCAGGTGGACAAATTGTGTTGGTCATTGGTCAGACTGGAGTTTACATGTGTACCTCCTTCACCATCATTGGTGGACACTTCACCTTGAGTGTTAGTGAAATGTGCTCTCTTTCTTACTTTATTTGTATATCACAAAAAATTTAAGACCAGTTAGTTGTCTAGACTATAAGTTTTAAAATGAGAAAATCAATCTACATAATTTTTTAAAAGGAAACAGTTAAGGCATTGTAAAGTAAAAGTCAAAATATATTTTGGTTATTATTTTTTTTGCAATCAACAACTTTCATGTATAATGAAATAAATACATTCATCAAACTTAATATCATATTTAATAACAGCTAGAGGTACCAATTTGCAGATGTCTATGGAAAATTTGTATGATAATCTTGTGGCCAACAAGAAAGGATACAATGAATGATGACTTATTATTGTAAGAAATCTTTCAGAGTTGTTGTTGTGTACTTCCACATTCCATGGAGACAGCTTTTTCCTTCACCTTTCACCATTTAAAAATGTGATAATTTCAACAGGATGCTTGAGCTGTCATGGTGTTGCTGGTGCTGTGTGCCATCATCACCCTGACACAGACCACCCTGCAGACACCTTCATCCTGGGTGTCACACGTCGCTGCTGCTACAACTCAGAGCAACAAGAGCGCAAGCCAGGAAGGGAAATGGTAACTTTTCACTTAATTTGTTGTTTATTTGAGGGCCTAATGACAGACACATAATGGAATGAGTATTTGTGAATGTTTGTTTATATCTAGATACAGCATTCACATATCTTAAGTGCCACCTTCCAAAAACAATGTCAGCCAGAAAAAATAAGTGATCAATCTAATTACATTTCAAGTCAAAAAGTTTTCCTTTAACCACTTTGCTCCAGATGCTTAAAAACATGCGTTGCTCACATACATGGCGTCGCGTAGGCTCGTGACTGGTAACTTATCTAATTTCTAATAATTTCTAATATAATTTCTGTGTGTGTGTGTGTGTGTGTGTGTGTGTGTGTGTGTGTGTGTGTGTGTGTTTTATGTATGAGTGACACTGGCCAAGGGCAACAAAAATCCAATAAAAAAATATGCCCACTGAAATGGCAGTCCCATAAAAGGGTCAAAGCAGTGGTCAAAAGTTGATGAATAAGTGTCTTGAAACCTCCCTCTTGAAGGAATTCAAGTCATAGGAAGGTGGAAATACAGAAGCAGGCAGGGAGTTCCAGAGTTTACCAGAGAAAGGGATGAATGATTGAGAATACTGGTTAACTCTTGCATTAGAGAGGTGGACAGAATAGGGGTGAGAGAAAGAAGAAAATCTTGTGCAGCAAGGCCGCAGAAGGAGGGGAGGCATGCAGTTAACAAGATCAGAAGAGCAGTTACCATGAAAATAGCAGTAGAAGACAGCTAGATATGCAACATTGCGGCAGTGAGAGGCAACATTGTGGCGGTGTGGAATGTTAGGAGTAGCAGTTGAGGGAACAGGTGTGTTAGGGTGGTAGTAAAGAGCGGCTTGGAAACTAGTTGGGCTTTTGAACGGTTGAGAGTGACTGAAGTATGATTGTCAGAAATGGAGAGGGTTTAGAATGGCATGTAAGAATGTGAAGTGAGACAGATAGAGCAATGAAGCACGTGAGGTTGAGTGAGCCAGGTGTGGAGTGAGACAGACAGACAGACAAAGTGATGAAGCACGTGGGGTTGAGTGAGCCAGGTGTGGAGGAGTGACAGACAAACAGCGATGAAGCACGTGGGGTTGAGTGAGCCAGGTGTGGAGGAGTGAGACAGACAGCGATGAAGCACGTGGGGTTGAGTGAGCCAGGTGTGGAGGAGTGAGACAGACAGCGATGAAGCACGTGGGGTTGAGTGAGCCAGGTGTGGAGGAGTGAGACAGACAGCGATGAAGCACGTGGGGTTGAGTGAGCCAGGTGTGGAGGAGTGACAGACAGACAGAGCGATGAAGCATGTGGGATTGAGTGAGCCAGGTGTGGAGGAGTGAGACAGACAGAGCCATGAAGCACGTGGGGTTGAGTGAGCCAGGTGTGGAGGAGTGACAGACAGAGCCATGAAGCACGTGGGGTTGAGTGAGCCAGGTGTGGAGGAGTGACAGACAGACAGAGCCATGAAGCACGTGGGGTTGAGTGAGCCAGGTGCGTCACTTGGGGACGACTGTGAGCCAACCCAGGACCAACGGCTGATGACGCTCAATGATGGAATTAGAAGCTGCATGAATTGTTTATGTAGATTTTAGAAGCTGTCTGAATTGTTTATGTAAATCTGAAGCACTTACTTTGAATTGAAGGCTTGGACCATGTAATATCTTTGTAATTCTTCTGTACCATTGTCATAAGTTCCTTAGATAACTCACTACAGTTTTGTCTCTATATAATAATATGTACATTTACTCAAACTGCATTTTCTTTCAGTGTGCAGGTTTGCAGTAAACCTCCCTGAAGGTTCCAGAGCTGCTCAGCAAGTGTCCAGTCCAGGCTGTCACAAGACTGTGTGACAGTGGACCTTCCACTCATACTGAAAACAGCTGTGCACTGCCACTCACAGGAAGTGGTGACCACTCTAGGTGTGCTATCTGCTGTTTATATGTGTAAGATGAGTACTGGCTAAGGGTAAGACAAATTCCTGCAGGTTTGTGTGTGTGTGTGTGTGTGTGTGTGTGTGTGTGTGTGTGTGTGTGTGTGTGTGTGTGTGTGTGTGTGTGTGTGTGTGTTTAGGAGCCCACTAAATATTGCTTGTTGTCAGAAATGGAAAATGCTCTGATGGGCTTTGAAAAGGTTGCTTATATCAGTGAAATGAGTAGGTGTGTCCTTGGAGACAGGCAGCATGTGGCCAGGCCTGGAGGACAATCTTGACTGAGGCCCTTGAGAGACTGCAAGCTGACAAAGCCAAGGAAGATCCTTGTGGGAACACCTCAGCAAATCTTGGAGTTTATTCTGAAGGATTCTGTAGTGAGGAAACTCAAAGTTTGGAGGAACAGAAGAACAGTGTTGCTGTGTGTGGAGGCAATACATTGACTGTGTAGTATATCGCAAGGAAGACAATCTTTGCTCCCACAGTGTCAAGAGTGAAACACCTGCTCCACCACTGCCTCAGGAAGATCCACTGTTCACCCACACAGTAAAAGCTGAAATAGTGGAGGCAGTATCACGTAACAATTGATCAAAGCAGAACAAGTCAAGGTGTTACTAGTACTTACTGTGTTGTATAAATACTTCTGAAAGAGAAAGAGAGAGAGAGAAAGAGAGAGAATGATAATAGTGATGTGTGTAGTTTCAGTGATTCACTTACAGACAGTAGTTAGTGAGCAGGTGTTGAATATAATGCAGTGTTGCTGAGGGAGAATAAATTGATTAGCAGCAGTGTGCATAAATGTACTGTTTTTTTTATTTGTGTAGAAGGGACATTGACAACTTATTTATCTCTCCTTCCACTGAATGGCAGGCACAATGACACCAACAATTACCTGCTGTTTACACTTCACTGTTTTGACTTGCATTTCTCTAACAATCTGGGACTGAATTATTCACTACTGTTGGTTTGACAAAGGATTTTTAACGTGTCCCTTGAAGATTAAAAGCCCCACCTGTTTCCATTGTCTGTTATTTCCAGATTGAGTTGCCTTGAAGCTGAGATGAGTTGGTCAGCTAGTGAGTGGCTTCAATCAAGTGACTGTGAGGTGTTGGCTTCAATCAAGTGACTGTGAGGTGTTGCCTTCAATCAAGTGACTGTGAGGTGTTGGCTTCGATCAAGTGACTGTGAGGTGTTGGCTTCGATCAAGTGACTGTGAGGTGTTGGCTTCGATCAAGTGACTGTGAGGTGTTGGCTTCGATCAAGTGACTGTGAGGTGTTGGGCATGGTATTGTGTTATTGCAAGTGTAACCATTAATAAGTAAGTTCTTTCCTTATAACTCTTCATACATGGATTGCCATACATGGACGGATAAGGCCCTTGTACAGAGTCATCAGCTGGGGGTGAGAAAAACTGGTGGAGACGTCTCAGAACGCCTAACTTCACAGAAGCTGTTTTAGCTAGAGATGAAATGTGAAGTTTCTAGTTTAGATCATAAGTAAAGGACAGACCAAGGATGTTCAGTGTAGAAGAGGGGGACAGTTGAGTGTCATTGAAGAAGAGGGGATAGTTTGGAAGACTGTGTTGAGTTGATAGATGGAGGAATTGAGTTTTTGATGCACTGAACAATACCAAGTTTGCTCTGCCCCAATCAGAAATTTTAGAGAGATGAGAAGTGAGGCGTTCTGTGGCTTCCCTGCGTGAACTGTTTACTTCCTGAAGGGTTGGATGTCTATGAAAAGACATGGAAAAGTGCAGGGTGATGTCATCAGCGTAGGAGTGGATAGGACAAGAAGTATGGGTTAGAAGATCATTAATGAATAATAAGAGAGTGGGTGACAGGACAGAACCCTGAGGAACACCACTGTTAATAGATTTAGCAGAAGAACAGTGACCGTCTACCACAGCAGCAATAGAATGGTCAGAAAGGAAACTTGAGATGAAGTTACAGAGAGAAGGATAGAAACTGTAGGAGGGTAGTTTGGAAATCAAAGCTTTGTGCCAGACTCTATCAAAGGCTTTTGATATGTCCAAGGCAACAGCAAAAGTTTCACCAAAATCTCTAAAAGAGGATGACCAAGACTCAGTAAGGAAAGCCAGAAGATCACCAGTAGAGCGGCCTTGACGGAATCCATACTGGTGATCAGATAGAAGGTTGTGAAGTGATAGATGTTTAAGAATCTTCCTGTTGATGATAGATTCAAAAACTTTAGATAGGCAGGAAATTAAAGCAATAGGACTGTTGTTTGAGGGATTAAAACTACTACTACTACTACTACTACTACTACTACTACTACTACTACTACTACTACTACTCACATCTTGCCTGACTGCCAGACCAACATTTACTGTGTAGAAATGGCACAGTCTACTCCTTTAGTTCTTTTCCTTTCTAGAATGTGCATATCAGTGTACCCTGTCGTGCCTCCCATGCTGTGTAATGCTGCAGTGTTGATTGTGTGTGTGTGTTTCCCTCAGGTGGTACTGTGGATAGCAAGCGGAAGAGACCTTGGGAGACTTCCGTTAATGAGGAGCAACAGTCACACCTCACTGGAGTCTTTCAGGAACCAACAGTCAGGTGAATATTGTGTTATTTGTACTGTTGAAGTCCCATATCTCTGACTTGTGTGCTCTCAAGATGCTATGCTCAATTTTTGAATCCTTGACACTGACAATAAGTCAAGCTTAGTGGGAGATGTCTTTCACACACTGCCCTGCTTGTTTCCCCCTTGTTACAGCTTAATCTGCTTCTTCCCCCCCTTGCTACAACTTAATTTGCTTGTTTCCCCCTTGCTACAACTTAATTTCCTTGTTTCCCCCCTTGCTACAACTTAATTTCCTTGTTTCCCCTTTGCTACAACTTAATCTGCTTGTTTCCCCCCTTGCTACAACTTAATCTGCTTGCTTCCCCCTTGCTACAACTTAATTCTTCTCATAAGTGTTGTGATTGTGGTTGTTCAAGAAGGGATCAGTAACTGTCAGACTGGAAGGAAGCTGGTAAGATTGGAAGCAGCCATCACACAGTTGGCAAAGGGTGCTCAGTGATTGGAACAGCTGTCTCTCTGCTACCCTGCAACTCACAAGCCTCTTCTGACTAAAAGAGGGTGCAGCTAATCAGTTTTTACAATATATACATCCCATCAGCTTAATATTCTTGTATCTGCTTTCCTTTTTCACCAAGAGCCTTTCTTCCTCTTCGGAGTGACAGCTGTACCTTGTGTCAGTGCATCCCTGGCCATCTGTGTCATGGCTGTCGTTGATCTTGCTGTCTCCCGTCCAGTCTCACAACTACAAAGCCCTCTCAAACAAGGCCTATCACAGCACTCTTCCCTTTGTTAAGCTTGACAGCACCCGTTATAATGCAAGAATTAAATGTGAGCTGTGAAATGAGAGAGTAGCAGTAAGGGGGACACAGGCAGGGAAGTACAGGAGAGACCTTCCCTTCCACTGTGTCTGGCAGTCTCTCTGTGATTAAAGGGCTGAACTTGGCATCTTCAGGGCACGAGAGTTGCCATGGGTGATAATTTGCTATTTTTTTGAGCAGTGAAGCCTTTGTTCTGTGGGTGTGCTGTCATGCACTGTAATATTCTGTGTGGCCATTGTAAAGCCACATTGAAAGTATATGTAAAGCTTGATGCCAACCCCAAGCTGTCCCATTTTATAAATTCATATAGAAATATTTAGAAAAAAACTGGGAAAATTTGAAATCTGCAGCAATTTTGGTCCCAGGAATTTTGGATAGGGGAATTTCAACTGTATATAGCATTGTTGGGTGTGTATGTGTGTTTGTGTATGGATAAGAGGAATAAGATTAACGTTTTCTGAAGGAGTTGGAGGAGGGGAGGCATGCACTTAACCACGATTACAAGAGCAGTAACACTGAAAATAGTGGTACAAGACTGTAAGAGGAGCAACAGATGGCTGGATAAGCAGATGTTATCTCCTGTTAAGTGTGAGTCCTGACAGGTGTGAGTGAGTCTTGTCAGTGAGGTGTGTTGTGAAGTATTAATGGAGAGAGAGAAGGAATGATTTTCAATGATCACTGTGAAATAAGAGGAGAGTTCTGTTATTGCGATGTGCATGTGAAAGTATTGGGTTAAATATGAGACTAATTTTGGGGAATTCATGGATATAGGAGAGAAATAGATGTGAAATTGTTGTGGGGTGTTAAAGGACTGTCTGAGGCACCTGTTAGGCCAGGGGAGGGAGTGAAAAGTTTGTGGGAATAAGAGTTTGCATGAGTGAGGAATTAGTGTGTGTGTGATGCAGAAATAATCTCATTCTTCATAACTAGTTTACCCAAGTTGCATTATTTATGTATTTATTTGCAGAGGTTTGTCTTCTGTCTGCAATCAAGGCTGGTGGTGATGGTGGTGTCTCATTGCAGGGCCTGATGTGAAGGTGTCTGCAGCCAGTGTTTGGTGTCCTCTGTGCCTGCCTGGTGGTGCCTCATTGCAGGGCTGATGTGAAGGTGTCTGCTGCCAGTGTTTGGTGTCCTCTGTGCCTGCCTGGTGGTGCCTCATTGCAGGGCCTGATGTGAAGGTGTCTGCAGCCAGTGTTTGGTCTCCTCTGTGCCTGGTGGTGCCTCATTGCAGGGCCTGATGTGAAGGTGTCTGCAGCCAGTGTTTGGTGTCCTCTCTTCCTGGTGGTGCAGCCTGATGTGTTGCCTGCTTCAGTGTAAATCTTGCAAGCCAGATCTGCCAGCTGTCTCCAGTGTAGTAGTCTAGGGTGCTTTGCTTTGTGTCTTTGGCAATAAATAAATTTGTGAGTATCATTCTCATGTGAATTATATAGTTTGATAAAATTACAGAATGTGCTTGGGTAAACTAAATTTATATATTGGTGGTAAACAATTCATGCATCCCCAAGTAAATAAATAAAAAAATAAATAGGACCCAAAACAATAGATACAATATAGATCATCCTCTGGTCAAAAAAAAAGCCAGGATTGGCCCATTTTTGGCCAAGTTTAAAGTGAAACTTGCACACACAAGCCCTGTCCGAGCGACACTGGAGTCGCTCGGACAGGGCTTCTGTGTGCAAGTTTTACCTTAAACTTAGCCAAAAATGGGCCAATCCAGCCAAAAATGGGCCAATCCTGGCTTTTTTTTTTGACCAGATCAATTGTTACTAGTATTTTTTGCTTCCATTTTTTTTTTTTTTTATCAGGGCTATGAACTGGTTACATCAGAAAGCAGCTTATTTGCAATTTGTAAAAAGATTTGTATATAATTCCACAATTCCACAAGTATGAACAAGATGATTAAATATATTTGTTTAAATCACATTGCCAAAGTTTCTGAGGAGGCATGAACTGTTACACCAGAAAGCTTGTTTATTTGCAACTTATTAGTATAATTCCCTAAGTATGTACAAGATAATAATATATATATTGTTTAATCACAAAAGTTTAATAAATACACAATAGGATAAATGATTTGTTTTCCTTGTGTCAGAGAGCTCCTGTGTCAACTTGAGTGAGACTAGTGTTGAGGACTTCAGCCTTTGCAAGTCCTGAAGGATGCTTGTCACTCCCACCAACAGCTTGAAGGGACTCTTCCTGCTGCTAAACTGCTTAACAATATCCTTCCTGCTCAAAATTCTTGCCTTACAATCTTCTTACTTGAAAACTCTTGTACCCTTTTCTCGCTGCATTCTTCCTGCTGTTAAGTGCTTGACAATTATTCCTTAAAATTCTTACCTTACTTTTTCCTGCTTAAAATTCTTGCCTTACAATCTTCTTACTTGAAAACTCTTGTACCCTTTTCTCGCTGCATTCTTCCTGCTGTTAACTGCTTGACAATTATTCCTGCTTAAAATTCTTGCCTTACAATCTTCTTACAACTTGACTCTTCCTTGATTGCAATGAAAAATTCCTTGACTCCTCTTGTCAGGCTTACAGGTAGCAAGACTCGGCCCCTCTTCCTGATGACGCTCCTTGACTTAACTAACACCTCGTCAGGCTTACAGGTAGTGACACAGCCTCTCTTCCTGATGAAACTTGACTCCCTGATCACAATGAAGTATGTCAGGCCTGATGTGGTAGAGATTGCTGTGGGCAACTGTTCATGGGATGGAGTGAAGCAGCACACGTCACACCTGCAAGGGAAACGGACCATTAGCTCCTAGACACATGAAGCTTGTATGTGCTGAGATTCTTAATGTTTGATAATTGATTCATTACAAAACAACCTTTGAAAAGAATGAGGCGTGGAAAAGGTGCCGAGATTCTTAGTATGAGATGTTTGGGGATTGGTTGCCTAAAAGACTATGACTGGACAAACATGATACGAAAAAACCGGGCAAGTTTGAAAAGTACAATGCACTATGCAAGAAATGTGTCGATATTTTGTGAATTGCGTCAAAAATTCAGTCACATTCAAGAAAGGAAATTTGAAAAGCATAGCAGTATGACAGACAAGAAACTGAAAAATGTGCCTTAAATAAATACTTCCCAATTATATTTGAAGGATGATTGAAATTCGCACGGCATCATAAATTTCAATAGCACGACATTATATACATATTAGAAGTTTAAAAGACGAACCTGATGGATAATTTCACCTTCCCCAACACTGCCTCGATCACATGGTATCCTGGCAACGGGAACAGCGAAGAGGCAGCTGAATTCACACCTGTATATCAATCAACTCTGCCTCGGTGCTGACTTGGCCAAGGGAGAGGCTGTGGGAGAGAGAGAGAGCCTTTGTCAAGTCACCCCTATAAATGTAAAGCACACGAAATCTATAGTTGTAATCAAATTTAATATTGCAGAAGGGTAGCGACATTGTGAGTAGGAAAGACAGGAGAGGCGAGGAAAGAATCAGCTTGATCCTGGAGAAGTGAAAATATAATCTCGAGGATAAACTTATGAATAACTTACAATTTGAAAATAATAATAATTTAAAACTTTCTGCTCACACCTTCGAAGTTTATTATTGCTATTCAAAGTCAGTTTATGGTTCCAGAGATACGTTTTTGAAACCCACTTTAGAAAAATATACGAGGAAATAAAACAGTACAAGAAAAAAAAAATATACATATCACATGAATAACAAATTAGGAAAATAAGTATTAGAAATCCAACTTCGAGCTGAATTGATAAAAAAAAATAAAAGAAAAATCTGGTTTAATACAACAAAGCATTAATAGACAAGTTTAATGTAAATTTAGAAGGTTAATGTGTGTGTGTGTGTGTGTGAGGAGTTGTGTCTTTTTGAGTGTCTCCAGATTTTTGAGTGTGTCGTCACCAGATTTTTGAGTGCATGAGCATTCTAATGGTTGAATGAATTCGTGTTTATGTGCGTGTGAGTGTGTGGGAGCGGGCGTGAGTGTGTGGGCGCGGGCGTAAGTGTATGTGTGGGCGCGGGCGTAAGTGTATGTGTGGGAGCGGGCTTGTGTGTGTGTGTGGGCGCGGGCGTTTGAGGGCGTGGACGCGGGCGTGTGAGTGCATGGAGGCGGGCGTGTGAGTGCATGGAGGCAGGCGTGTGAGTGCATGGAGGCGGGCGTGAGTGCGTGCGTGGAGGCGGGCGTGAGTGCGTGCGTGGAGGTGGGCGTGAGTGCGTGCGTGGACGCGGGCGTGAGTGCGTGCGTGGACGCAGGCGTGAGTGCGTGGAGGCGGGCGTGAGTGCGTGCGTGGAGGTGGGCGTGAGTGCGTGCGTGGACGCGGGCGTGAGTGCGTGCGTGGACGCAGACGTGAGTGCGTGGAGGCGGGCGTGAGTGCGTGCGTGGAGGTGGGCGTGAGTGCGTGCGTGGACGCGGGCGTGAGTGCGTGCGTGGACGCAGACGTGAGTGCGTGGAGACGGGCGTGAGTGCGTGCGTGGAGGTGGGCGTGAGTGCGTGCGTGGACGCGGGCGTGAGTGCGTGCGTGGACGCGGGCGTGAGTGCGTGGAGACGGGCGTGAGTGCGTGCGTGGAGGTGGGCGTGAGTGCGTGCGTGGACGCGGGCGTGAGTGCGTGCGTGGACGCAGGCGTGAGTGCGTGGAGGCGGGCGTGAGTGCGTGCGTGGAGGTGGGCGTGAGTGCGTGCGTGGACGCGGGCGTGAGTGCGTGCGTGGACGCAGACGTGAGTGCGTGGAGACGGGCGTGAGTGCGTGCGTGGAGGTGGGCGTGAGTGCGTGCGTGGACGCGGGCGTGAGTGCGTGCGTGGACGCAGGCGTGAGTGCGTGGAGACGGGCGTGAGTGCGTGGAGGTGGGCGTGAGTGCGTGTGTGGACGCGGGCGCGAGTGCGTGGAGGCGGGCGTGGGTGCGTAGAGGCGGGCGTGAGTGCGTGGAGGCGGGCGTGAGTGCGTGCGTGGACGCGGGCGTGAGTGCGTGGCCGCGGGCGTGTGAGTGCGTGGAGGCGGGCGTGAGTGCGTGCGCGGACGCGGGCGTGAATGCGTGCGTGGACGCGGGCGTGAGTGCGTGCGTGGACACAGGCGTGAGTGCGTGGAGGCGGGCGTGAGTGCGTGCGTGGACGCAGGCGTTTGAGGGCATGGACGCGGGCGTGAGTGTGTGGGCGCGGACGTGTGAGTATGTGGGCGCGGGCGTGAGTGTGTGGGCGCAGGCTTGTGAGTACGTGGACGTGGGCGTTTGATGGCGTGGACGCGGACCTGTGAGGGCGAGGGCATGAGGGCGAGGGCGCGGACGTGTGAGAGTGTGGGCGTGGAAATGGGCGTATTTGTGTGATCCTCCTAAGTGTTGGTGTGTGTGCCTTACTACTTAATAAAGTTAGTGAGCCAGGTGACCGAGCACGTGGCGCGCGGTGCATTTAAAGCCCTTTAATAATGGTAAATAAAGGCGATTTAAAAATATGAGGAAGAATGGCATCAACTTGTGGTGCTCATAGAAAACGTAAGATATATTAAGGGAGACTATGATATTTAATAACTTAATTTTAATCTTAGTCGAAAAGTGTTATTTTTAAGGTATGCCCTCCCCTTAAAGGTAGGTGTGTGTGTGTGTGTGTGTGTGTGTGTGTGTGTGTGTGTGTGTGTGTGTGTGTGTGTGTGTGTGTGTGTGTGTGTGTGTGTGTGTGTGTGTGTGTGTGTGTGTGTGTGTGTGTGTGTGTGTGTGTGTGTGTGTGTGTGTGTGTGTGTGTGTGTGTGTGTGTGTGTGTGTGTGTGTGTGTGTGTGTGTGCAACAAATATAAACGTACATAAAAAGATAATGAATGAATGAAAGTAATGAGCAATGGTACTTAAGCCAATTACCACTTACCACAGCGAACAAGTCGAGGGAACACAAGGCAGCGGCCACAGACATACCAATCTATCACAGTCTTGCGTATTCATAAATAAATAATCTCGACTTCTCCCTTAATTCTCACCTCAATAAGTTAGTCACACGTCAGATCACCTGGACAAACATGCAGTTTCCTACCTAACAAGCTTATTTACGCTGCCTGCAGTCTAATCACTCACGCAGCTTAATCTTGGCCAGTATCAGTTAGGTTAGGTTAGGTTAGGTTATTTATTATTTCCCCCTGGACATACAAATAGCTTAACATCTGTTCAGCATATTTAATTCTCACCTGATAAGCTTAACTACGTCACCTGAGCAGTGTTATAATCACCATCTGGCCTAATGTGTTCTCCCTAAGGGTGAAGCAGTGAGGTGCTGCAGGTCACACAGTGGCTCGGAAATTGAAATATTCAGGTTTTCGACGAGCCAGGGAGCTGCAACACATCACCTGCTCAACATCTAAACACTGAAGAAGAAAAATGACAACAAGAACAAGGACAAAATAGAACAAATGAAGGAACAGAAATACTTGACAAAAACACACACACACACACACACACACACACACACACACACACACACACACACACATACGTACCTTCCCTAAAGAGTCGAGTGCCGCTGTGTGGCTCTCCCCAAGTGCCACATACCCAATTGGTTCAGAATAACAGGCAAAATTTGGCACCAACGCTGGGGTGTCACTGAGAGAGAGAGAGAGAGAGAGAGAGAGAGAGAGAGAGAGAGAGAGAGAGAGAGAGAGAGAGAGAGAGAGAGAGAGAGAGAGAGAGAGAGAGAGAGAGAGAGAGAGAGAGAGAGAGAGAGAGAGAGAGAGAGAGAGAGAGAAATTGGTTAGTCTTAGGCTTATATAATTTAATTCATGTTTGTTTAGAATTATTCATCATCATTATTATTATTATTATCATTATTCAGTTTGTTTTTCTTGATTATAAATAAAAGAATATACTTTATGTACACCACCACTACTACTACTACTACTACTATTACTACTTTTCTTCCTCTTCCTCTTCCTCCCACCACCCAAACACACACACACACACACACACACCTAACAAGAGGATCACCCTTGGGAGTATAGCCCAGTTGACCCTGCTTGTTTGACCCCCACAACAGCAGGTAGCCGGCCTGGGTCACGGCAGCAGAGTGGTGACCCGCAGCGGCCAGCAGGACTAAGAGGGTGCCAGCCAAGGAGGTCACCAGGGCAGGATCCTTCTGGGGCCCCTGTCGGTGTCTAAGTGCCAACTGGCCGAAGGTATTTTGTCACCATCTGAAACACACAAAAGCAAAAAATAAATAAATAATGATGATAACACACACACACACACACACACACACATATATACAGACACAGACACAGACATACATACATACAGACACCCACCAGCAGTCAAGGCAAGGGTGTGGTTGGCGTCACAGGCCAGCTGCACTGTCAC
>NC_087156.1:35699496-35704496 GCF_035594125.1 Scylla paramamosain | reverse complement strand
GCGGCCGCGGGAGGGCTGGGAGGGGGCTCAGATGAAAACAAGGTTGGATAACTCTCTTTCCTTATTATTTGTGGTTGTTATGAAGGTTATTTCTCTGTTTTCTGGATTAATTTCAGCTGTGTGTATGCGTGTGTGTGTATATATGTGTGTGTGTGTGTGTGTGTGTGTGTGTGTGTGTGTGTGTGTGTATATATATCTATGTGTGTGTGTGTGTGTGTGTGTGTGTGTGTGTCCGCCTCTATTCCATGATAAATAGCATTATATTCTCTCTTCTCTTCTCCCCTTTTGCTATTAAGTATCAAGTATTTTCCAGGTATTTCCAGTGTTTTCCAGGTAGTGTCGTAGGTTGAAGCCAGACCTCTGCTACCTGTCACTACTAAACTCACCTTAATTGACCTCCTGTGCCTCTGTGGTCCCGTTCCCTGGTGTTTAAATGAAAAGAGGACACACACACACATCCGCACTGCACGGTGTTTCCCAGGTACACTGAGGAAGACAATAAAAAATAATAAATAAATAAAAAAAAATCCCAAAACGCCTGGAGCAGTCTGCCTCCCTCCCTCGGTGAAGGAGGTGGAAACAAGCGGACCCTCACCATGGGGTACAACCGGATACTTTAATTATATGGCAGGAAATGCGAGGGTACATTGACTTTATAAGCGAATACAAATGAAAATATGTCACTTGAAGCACTGTGAGGTGTTAAGAGAGAGAGAGAGAGAGAGAGAGAGAGAGGGAGTCGGTTCCCCGCGCCAAATAGCCTATCACTTATAATTAAACCTTTAAATTGACGGAAACTCGAATAAAAGCATAGAAAACGAGAGGACTGAGTTTATAAGCGAACCTTAAAATTAATTAGAAGTTATGAAAGACACAGTAGACTGTTTATAATGATACTGAAGACTGAAAGAGTGAAAGGGTTAGCCTATCACTCACAATTTAACCATAAATTAATGAAAACTCCAATAAAATCATAGAAAACGAGTTAACCAATATCTTCACTCCTTCACCACTATTCTGTCCACCTCCGCAATGCAAGAGTCAACCAGTATATTCACTCTTTCACCACTATTCTGTCCACCTCCCCAATGCAAGAGTCAACCAGTATATTCAGTCTTTCACCACTATTCTGTCCACCTCCCCAATGCAAGAGTCAACCAGTATATTCAGTGTTTCACCACTATTCTGTCCACCTCCCTAATCAGTGTGTATCTGGCTGTGGTACATAAGCATATACAAAGGAATATTTCAAAGATAAGGGTGTGATTGGCTAACCTAACACACACACAACAATTGGTTCTACTTCAAATTGATTTACTAACAATGTGTCTGTGATATATATGCACTGCCAAGAGCTTGTATATAAACTATGCTATATAACTATGCTATAACTATAACTATGTATATAAACCTAACCTAACACACATACAATAAAATAAACAAATGTCATAGGATACATTTTTTATTTACAGATAAAGTATATTTACAACACCACACAATGAAAAACATGAATACGATGGCTCAATCTATATTTACGTGGACTCTTGCAACCAAAACACCATGATATTCTGCATCACATGATAATAATAATAATAATAATAATAATAATAATAATAATAATAATAATAAGGCTAGCATGAGGAATGACTGATTATAATTCAACCAGCATTGGCAGATTTTATGATGAAATGTTGTTACAAGGTATTATAGGCCTGTACCATCACCAGTTCATTAATATAGGCTGTTTTTGAGGAGGCAGAGGCCAAGAGAAGGAGAGAGAGAAAGGTGTTAGGCAAGAAAGAAAACAATAATCTCATTTCACCTCACCTCTCTCTCTCTACATCTCTCTAACTTGTCTACATTTCTCATTATAAATATTTTGAAAGTTTAAGCTGCGAGAGAGACAGGAATAATGTCACTTCATCTCACCTCTCTCTCTCTCTTCACCTCCCTAACTTGTCTAAATGTTGATATTTTTAGAGGTTCAGGGGAGACAAAAGGTGATATGAGGTGTTATGACAGAAAATACATAGGAATATTCTCACTTCATCTCACCTCTCTCTCTCTCTCTCTCTCTCTTCACCTCCCTAACTTGTGTCACAGGGGAACTACGTACTAGATGACAAAGAAGAGGAAGAAGTTAGTCAGTTTGTGGGAGTTTTGGGGATGAGTTAAGTTAATCCCATTACGTCACACTGATGGAATGCCCTTAGGGAAACGTACGTGTGTGTGTGTGTGTGTGTGTGTGTGTGTGGAAAGATATAATTGTTTATGTACAGTCTCTCTCTCTCTCTCTCTCTCTCTCTCTCTCTCTCTCTCTCTCTCTCTCTCTCCTCTCTCTCTCTCTCTCTCTCTCTCTCTCTCTCTCTCTCTCTCTCTCTCTCTCTCTCTCTCATTGTACGAAGCATATCACCAACTGCACGTTTATGAAGCTCTACGAGAAATTATACACATTTTCCAGGGTGGTTTCAAGACTCCATCAACAAATTTAAGGGAGAATCTTTACGCATTTTCAAGGGTGCTCTTCAAGATTCCAGAGGTACATTATCTGGAAGACTGGAAATATTGCGTCACGTCTCAGCAACCTTTAAAAGCAACTACAGTAATCCAGGAGAGAGAGAGAGAGAGAGAGAGAGAGGAGAGAGAGAGAGAGAGAGAGAGAGAGAGAGAGAAATTGTGTTGAATCTTATTTTCGCCCACCATGGTTGCCTGAGCGGAGAAAAAGTTACTGAATTTTACGCTATTTCTCACTTATTTGTTGAGCTTTTGCATTCTCCTTCCAGGTGGACGTAAAGAAAGAGTTGACGTATCCATACATGCCTTCAGAATTATCATAGTAAACAAAATCATCAAGAAATGTGTATTAATGTGTGCGGTGATGTTCAGGGCGATCGTGAGGGTAGCTAGATGGAAGGAAGGGAAAGGCTGTATATATTTCTACTTGTAATAAAGTTAATAGTGAATATTTTTCACTGAATTTAATAGTGTAGACGCGTCAGTTATTCCCCTGTGTACACTATTAAAAGAAACGTGAAAATCTATCAGGTTACTTTAAAAATTGAGAAGGCACGTCTAGGGTAGCCTAGCCTAGCCTAGCCGACATGATCCAGTGGCAAGATTTATAATATGCTTGATCAACTGAAATTAATAATATTCCTGATACTTTCTCCAGTCTCACATCAGGCAGTGGTGCTCATGATTCATCTACAAGCGGTTTATCATTCAAAGAAAATCCGCAAATACGAGTTTCAGCCAAGATTTGAAACTCCAAGGGACATCGTCATCTCTACAGGGTAACGCAAAATTTGTTGTAATCACTTTAACACAGTAATATTCACTTATATAACCACTGCTCGCGACCACTTAACATTGCCAAATCAATATATCCTTCTCTCCACTAATTCGTATTCAATCTGCAAGCAAAACCTCTGAAAATAATAATAATAATAAAAAAAATTAAATGTTATGGTGGCATTTAAGCTTTTTTGCCTTGCCCTGTAACAAAAACAGCTGATTTCTTGTAAACACCGACTGAAATGAGAGAGAGAGAGAGAGAGAGAGAGAGAGAGAGAGAGAGAGAGAGAGAGAGAGAGTAATTAGCAAACTTCTGTCATTATGAGATATTAATTTGACCTTTTAAACTGAATTATTACGTCCTTTGTCTGTTATTAACGGTACAGTTCACCCTCGTCAATTAATCGTAATTTTAAATGTATCTTGTCACGTCAAGCTGATCTCATAAGTTCAGCTTGACCTTACCTAACCTAACCAAACGTAAACAGTTAGGCTATTTTTATTTATTTATTGTTTTTTTCTTTCCTTATTTTTTTCTCTCGTTTCTCTCTCTCTCTCTCTCTCTCTCTCTCTCTCTCTCTCTCTCTCTCTCTCTCTCTCTCTCTCTCTCTCTCTCTCTCTCTCTTATTTTATTATTGTTATCATCATTATTCTTGTTTTTTTCTTTTATTTATTTTTAATTCTCTTCTCTCTCTCTCTCTCTCTCTCTCTCTCTCTCTCTCTCTCTCTCTCTCTCTCTCTCTCTCTCTCTCTCTCTCTCTCTCTCTACGTATTTTGCCTGTCTGTCCTCGTGTGTGTGTGTGTGTGTGTGTGTGTGTGTGTGTGTGTGTGTGTATCTCATTTATTGGTTCATTCATTATTTCATCTTTCATTGTATTATTTCTCTCTCTCTCTCTCTCTCTCTCTCTCTCTCTCTCTCTCTCTCTCTCTCTCTCTCTCTCTCTCTCTCTCCTTCCTTCCTCATTTCACGAAGCATATCACCATGTAACTAACAGAGAGAGAGAGAGAGAGAGAGAGAGAGAGAGAGAGAGAGAGAGATCTGATTAAAAACAAAACATGAATTACGGAAATAAAATAAAAAGAAAATAAAGGAAATAAAAAAGAAGAGGAAAAGATTGATGTGATTTATATAATATTGAAAAAAAAAAGAGAATAACCGCCTAGAGAGACCGTACCAAGATAGTCGACATGGGCAAAGTGTTCGGACGATTCGCTATGACTGTGGCCTCGTCTCGCTTTGTTTCATGACAGCTCAAATTTATATATTCTTATCCTTACTAGGGAGAACATCAACTAAAGGATAATATCAAAGCTTGTCTGTTTTTTTTATTAGAAGTATATTCAGTGTTCATATTAATGCAAGAATTTTATATAAAGACGAAGTCAAAGCCAAACATGATCTACCATTGTTGAAATAATGCATAATATATCATAAAACCGTAACTAACTTTTATAAACCATTCAAAACGCTTAATAAAATATAAAAAAATAAAAAGAATTACAAAATAAATGACAGGAAGCTCTGAAACATTGAAAAAATAAAGATAGGTAACTAAAAAGATTAATAGGCAACCATCACTCTCAGTAAGGCAGTATCGGTCTGTGAACGGGCGGAGACGGACGTTGCCAGAATATCTCCCTGTTAAGTGTCCCCCGTTTCTTTTTTTTTCTCTTTTTTTCTGTTTTTGCGTGTGTGTGTGCCCACG
>NC_087156.1:35676996-35694496 GCF_035594125.1 Scylla paramamosain | reverse complement strand
GTGACGCAGAATAATATTAATAGCCTCATCTTGGGATTAATGTGATGAGCTACAAGTAGAGAACATTGAACAAAATAGATACAACTTATGGAAAAGATCAAATAAGGAGTTATGTTTTTAGTTAAGGAAAGATTCAAAATGGCTGGATACAATGTGGTGATGGACTAGCAGATGCATTAATAATTAGAGTCCAAAATATACCAGGCAAAAAGATGATTCAAATTAACTGACATACCAAGCAATTAATTAGTGAAATCAGTCTTTGTTGACTCTTTCAAAGCCTTTCAGTTTGTCGACCTTAGTATACTGTTAGGAAAAAGAGCGATATTAAGACATGAGGTATAAGCACTCCTGGTTCAAAGGCTATTTGACTGATAGTGTGTGTGTGTGTCTGTCCTAAATTAGTTTTCTTATCGTATGACATAATTATGGTTTTGGTCCCTCATCAGTCACTACTACATCTTGCAACCAGTATTTGGAGAACACAGTGAGAATAATTGAGGGTGGTTGCCTAACTACAGATATAGCACAAATAGAACGACTGACCAAGTACGTGCTCAAGTGAATAGGTAATGTTCGGTGTGTGTGTGTGTGTGTGTGTGTGTGTGTGTGCAGGAGTGGTCTTGCGATCATGTGCATTGTGTGTTTTTCATTATTATTATTACTATTATTATTATTTCTATTATTATTATTAGTAGTAGTAGTATTAGTAGTAGTAGTAGTAGTAGTAGTAATATTGTATCACGGTATTTAATAATAGAGCCTCAACTTATACTAGTCTTGCCTGAAAATCTCTCGTTTTCTATCATTCTCCCATCCTGCAGGCCTGAGCCCAGACCGAGACCCAGAGAAATGTAAACAAACGCAGAGTCAGACTATATATACGGGTGAATTTGTTGCTTTTTAGAGCGGCAGTGGATCTGTACATGAGTGAGGTGGCGAGGGGCGTGGCCAGGGGGCGGCTAGCAGCGTGTGCCACCAGGGAAATGTGTATGAACATAATAAAAGGCGCCCGTCAAGAAAGGTGAGGCCGGCTGCTGCTTTTTATTTTTATTTATTTGTTTCCATCAGGTTAGGTTTATATTAATTCAGTTAGGTTAAGTTAGGTTAAGTCTCTCTCTCTCTCTCTCTCTCTCTCTCTCTCTCTCTCTCTCTCTCTCTCTCTCTCTCTCTCTCTCTCTCTCTCTCTCTCTCTCTCTCTCTCTCTCTCTCTCTCTCTCTCTCTCTCTCTCTCTCTCTCTCTCTCTCTCTCTCTCTCATTAAAATTAACTTAACCCATTCTGTCACATGTTAATATATATTTCTCTCTCTCTCTCTCTCTCTCTCTCTCTCTCTCTCTCTCTCTCTCTCTCTCTCTCTCTCTCTCTCTCTCTCTCTCTCTCTCTCTCTCTCTCTCTCTCTCTCTCTCTCATTAAAATCAAGTTAACCCCTTCTGTCCCATGTTAATATCTCTCTCTCTCTCTCTCTCTCTCTCTCTCTCTCTCTCTCTCTCTCTCTCTCTCTCTCTCTCTCTCTCTCTCTCTCTCTCTCTCTCTCTCTCTCTCTCTCTCTCTCTCTCTCTCTCTGATGCAGGCACAGATGCAGGGTGGTGAGGCAGTGTTCATCCCAGGGGCACACCACACAGGGTCAGCAACACAGATGGTGGTGGAGAGGCACCTGTGGGACGCCCAGGGGAACACCAAACACGACCTTGACAGACAGAGTGAGTGAGTGTTGCCTTGAGAAAACTAGAATGATAGAGAGACATGAATATACAAAACTGTGTGTGTGTGTGTGTGCGTGTGTGTGTATGTGTGTGTGTAATTTTTCAATGCTGTCAAAATAGTTACCCAGTGTTCTGTTTTCTTGGGCAGTAGACTGTGTACAACTAACTTACATATTTAAAAGACAAATTTGCCTTTTTTTGCAGGTTTATTGATGAAGTGTGGAAGAAGAGGAGGAAGGAACAATGATATTCGACCAGCTGCGGCATCTGGGGGCTTCACTTGACTGGGACAGCTGGGACATGGATGCAGCGAGAGACTGGCCTGTGTGTCTGTCTGTACATCCGTAAGCATACCTGTCCTTGTAACCTCTGACACGCACACACACACACACGCGCGCACAAACAAGAAATTTCACCAAAACACTTTTCCTCGCAGTGACGGAAGCGTTTGTCCGTCCGTACGATGCTGGGCTGGTGTACCGCAAGGAGGCTCTCGTCAACTGGTGCTGCAGCCTTCAGTCGGCCATCTTGGACATTGAAGTGGACCACCTGCACCTGACAGGACCCACGGAGCTGGCAGTCCCGGGGTACAGCAAACCGGTCAGCTTCGGAAAGATGTGGGACTTCCCTTACAGACTGGCAGACTCAGGTAGGTGGTGAAGGGGTAACCAAACAGGTGTACTGACTTAATTAGGTAATAGAGGAGGGACTTCACTTTCTCCAAGACTATTTGCAAAGACCACAGAGATACCTAGCTGGGTTCTCAAGATTAATAATGTAGAAATGTTGTTAATCTATCAGTAGAACCATTAAAACATTCTTGAAAACCTTTATTATTTCATCATGAGTATTTTTCAAGGCCACAGAGATACCTAGCTGGGTTCTCAAGAGTGTTTCTCCTGTTAATAATATAGAAATGTTGTTAATCTGTCACTAAAACTTTAAAAACATTCTTAAAAACCTGTGTAGCTTCATCTAGAGTCCTTTTGAAATAGTGGTGCTGAGGTTTCAGTGGTGAGGCCTTAGATGGTGAAAGGTGTTGATAATATTGGCATATTGAGTATTGAGCTATGATAGTATTTGTCACAAAGTCTTGCTAATGATGAACTGTCTACACAGGTTGTTCGGTGCAAGGAGTCGGCACAGGAGGCGTCCGAGGCTGTGCAGAGCGGCTGTCTCAACTTGGTGCCACAGCTGCACAGGAGGGCTTGGCATAGCTGGCTGGACAACATCACAGACTGGTGTGTCTCCCGGCAGCTCTGGTGGGGCCGCAGAATGCCAGTGTACCACATTACTGCAGCAGATGGCGAGGAGGTGTGGGTGGCGGCTGCTCGGAGGAGGATGCAAGGCGGAAGGCTGTGGAGAAGGAAGGTGTGTGTGTGTGTGTGTGTGTTTACCTAGTGTTAGTTCGGATGGTCTGATATATGGCAGAAATTTTACTTTTTTATTGTTTTTCCTTCAGTTGATATACTTTCTTTGTGTTGTATCTCCTAGTGTTCCTATTATCAGTATTACCTTGGGGCAAAGCTGTACCAAATTGTAGTTTTTCTGTACAGTTGAGGTGCAGTCCTTGTCTGTATCACCTTTATTAACCTACTCTGGGTTCCCTTCTATATTTCTGTGAGGAAAAACTGCATTATTTTATATCATTCAAGTGTGTGTGTGTGTGTGTGTGTTTGTGTGTCTGTCTGTCTGTCTGTCTTATTTTATTCTAATTGGATGACCTGACTTGACCTGAATATAAGGAGAAGGAGGAGGAGGAGGTAGAAGAAGAAAAGAAGAGGAGGAAGAGGATGATAAAGAGAAAGTGTGTGTGTGTGTGTGTGTGTGTGTGTGTGTGTGTGTGTGTGTGTGTGTGTGTGCGCAAACCCTCATTAAAAAAATAAACTTCATGTAGCAATAGATGAATGAAAGTCTTGACGGCTACATTAATAATCGCAACTTTCCGTCTTCACCCTGTGCTCCTCCCCAGGCACACCCTTGACCTCCATGTCCACCCAGCAGGAGGAAGATCTGGACACCTGTTACTCCTCTGGTCCCTCCCTTTGCCTCGCTGGGCTGGCCAGGTCAGGGGAGGGGGAGAGGACCATGCTCGCTTCTACGCAACGACCTTGAAGACGGGTCACGGCATCCTCTTGTGGGTGGCTCAGGTGGTCATGCCGGGACTCGACTTGACGGGGAGGCTTTCCTTTGAGGTGAGGTCGTCTGGGTCTTGGTCTCCTGGTTCTGTCCTCTCTTATTAATCTTGTTTTTGTTCCTTTGTCTTATGTATTATCACAAACTCTGGTAACTAATTGTAGGCGTGTTAATTAGTCCATATATTCATTGGGTATATAACTAAAATATCTGTTAATACTGTAAACTCTAGCATTACTAATTGTTTGATAAAAAGATGCAGATTTCAGAAGGCTAATAATGTTTATAGATGGCAATAGATTGAAAGAATTGACTACCTGTGTGTTTCCTTTCCTTCCTCTTATGTAACGTGATATTAATTGTTACCAGTATTGCCTGTGTTATATCACCTGTGTTATATGACCCTCCCTCCCCAGACTGTGCTGCTGCATGGCCTCCAGGGTGATTGGTGGCGGCCACAAGACGTCCAAGTCCTGGGGCAGTGTGATAGACCCCCTGGATGTCATCAGTGGGGCGTCCCTGGAGGTGTGTGACTTTGCTGGTGCTGTGTGTTCTGTACTGGTGTTCATTGGCTGTGGTGAGCAGTACCTTGGACAGCAGGTGATACATGAATATTTGTTAAAGCCTCTTACCAAGTGTATTTTTTTGAAGGAATGATGTAAAGAGAGAGAGAGAGAGAGATTTTTGAAGGAGCAATAAAGAGAGAGAGAGAATTTTTTGAAGGAGCACTAAAGAGAGAGAGAGAATTTTTGAAGGAGCACTAAAGAGAGAGAGAGAATTTTTGAAGTAGCTAAAGAGGGAGAGAGAATTTTTGAAGGAGCACTAAAGAGAGAGAGAGAATTTTTGAAGGAGCACTAAAGAGAGAGAGAGAGAATTTTTGAAGTAGCACTAAAGAGGGAGAGAGAATTTTTGAAGGAGCACTAAAGAGAGAGAGAGAGAGAGAGAGAGAGAGAGAGAGAGAGAGATTTTTAGATGTTGATGTCAAAAATTGTGTTTATAATTCTATTTTCCTTCTTTTCTCCTTCTTTGTCTTTTCATCTCTTCCCTTTTCTTCCTTTCCCTCTTCTCTACTTCAATTTTTCCTGTTCATCTGTGTTCTCTGTTTTTCACCACATTTCATCCCTTCCCTCCTCCCTCTACACCCTCTTACCCTCTCACCACCCCCTCATGCCCTCAGGTACTGTGCGAGAGGGTGGAGGGGACCCTGAATGCAGAAGAGGTACTCGCTTGTGTCGTATGAAGTCCCCCACAGGCATCCCAGAGTGTGGAGCTGATGCCCTTCGCTCCACCCTGTGCTCCACCAGCTTCAGGAGTCAGTGTGGCATAGATAGATGTGGATGACTGTGGTGTCTTGTCTTGTGTGGAGTTACAAGGTTGGTGTATGGATGGGTAAATGAAGTAGAGATAAGATTTTAATTAGTGGTTTTGTAAGATTGGGTAGGAGTGCTGTTCGTCTTCAATCAAGGGCTGACGTGTTGTGTGTTGAGTGAATGAGGGTGAAAATTGTGTGTTTTGGTATATGTAGGAGATAAGATTTTAATTAGTGGTTTTGTAAGGTTGGGTAGGAGTGCTGTTCGTCTTCATCAAGGGCTGACGTGTTGTGTGTTGAGTGAATGAGGCTGAAAATTGTGTGTTTTGGTATATGTAGGAGATAAGATTTTAATTAGTGGTTTTGTAAGGTTGGGTAGGAGTGCTTCTTGTCTCCATAAAGGGCTGACATGTTGTGTGCTGAGTGAGTGTTTAAATATATTTGTAGGAGATAATATTTTAGTGGTTCTCTTCCCCAACAAGGGTTAACACATTGAAAGATTGTTGTGGGTGAGAGTAACGGTGAAAGTTGTGTGCCTTGTCTTGGTACATGTAAGAGATAAGCTTATAATAAGTGTATTTGTAAGGTTAAGACAGTAGTGTTTCCTCTTCCCCAACAAAGGTTAAGGTGTTGAAAGAGTGTTGTGAGTGTGAGGTGAGTGTGGAAAGCTGTGTGCCTTGCCTTGCTATGCGTTTGTATATTTCTCATAGCACTTTCCTGCCAGACCACCTGTGTGTGTGTGTGTGTGTGTGTGTGTGTGTGTGTGTGTGTGTGTGTGTGTGTTATATAAAATGCAAATAAATAACTACATTTCTCGACTGATGGGAGAAACACACTTTTAAAAGGCTCTATTCAAAGTAGCACAGGTTTTTAAGGATGTTTTTATTGTTTTAGTGACAAATTAACAACATTCCTACATTACTGTCAGGAGAAACACTCAAGAAAACCTCTGCTAATCATCTTTGTGGCCTTTGGAATCAATTGTGAGAGAGAGAGAGAGAGAGAGAGAGAGAGAGAGGAGAGAGAGAGAGAGAGAGAGAGAGAGAGAGAGAGAGAGAGCTAAACCAATTCAACTTGATATGAGAGAAAATCTAATTATCTTCCATTCCCACAGAACCGTCACCCCAAACAATGAGTGGTGGAGGGTGCGTTCTGCGTTGACAGCCAGCATGAGCGGTGACAGGAGGTGTGTGAGACGCATGACAGCTTTAGTGACAAGTTCATGCAGGCAGTGGTGCAATATTATTCCCTCAGCACTCTCATTCACTTTGAGGGCTTGGAAACCACAGTGCCTTCAGATTTGTGGAGAAGTGTGTGTGTGTGTGTGTGTGTGTGTGTGTGTGATAGTTATATTAGTTGTTTAAATCATGCTGGGCTAATATCTATCCCTCTATCAATGTGTGTGTGTGTGTGTGTGTGTGTGTGTGTGTGTGTGTGTGTGTGTGTGTGTGTTTTTGATAGTTATATTAGTTGTTTAAATCATGCTGGGCTAATATCTATCCCTCTATCAATGTGTGTGTGTGTGTGTGTGTGTGTGTGTGTGTGTGTGTGTGTGTGTGTGTGTGTGTGTGTGTGTGTTTACCTATTGCACGAGACAGGGGAAGAGGGAAGAGGAGGAGAGGAGAGGTGCTTGGGAGATGAAAATGTATGTGTGTATGTGTGTATGGAATATTTTCCCTATCATACACAAAAACACCCTTGAAATCCTATATATATCTTGCCATAGAACACACTTACTCTCTCCCACGTGCCCACTCCCTCTCTCCCACCCTCTCACCTCCCACACACCTGTATACCGCGTCCTGCAGCCTCAATGCACTCACCCCTTCTTTTCCAGCCATGGGTGCCTTGCCTCCTCGCACCACCACCACAAGCACCACCACTCCTGCCATCACCTACAAGGGGGAGACTGTGATGTGGCTGCAGGTGGATAGGTGAGGCATTGTTCTGGTGTTGGTGTGTGGTGTAGCATTATCTTGAAATCCACAGGCCTTCCACAGCCTTCCCACTGGTCTCCTTGTCCTGTCCTCCTCCACACAGCATCCACAGGCCTTCCACAGCCTTCCCACTGGTCTCCTTGTCCTGTCCTCCTCCACACAGCATCCACAGGCCTTCCACAGCCTTCCCACTGGTCTCCTTGTCCTGTCCTCCTCCACACAGCATCCACAGGCCTTCCACAGCCTTCCCACTGGTCTCCTTGTCCTGTCCTCCTCCACACACCATTCACAGGCCTAAACCTAACCAACCTAACCTAACGTAACCTAGCCTAACCTAACTTAACCTAACTTATCCTAATCTAACCTCACACCCACAGGTTCGGAGGGCCTCCAGAGAGCTGCCCAGAGTGAAGCTTGTGGTATAGAGGGACAGCTGCTGATTATCAAGCTTATGGAGTGACTGGAAGAAAGTGGGAGGAGCCTGGAAGGAGTGGTGGAGGTACAGTACTTGGAGAAAATCCCTCCACCATGACGACTGGGTGTCTGCTGTACAGTCCACCGACCAATGGTGAGAGAGAGAGAGAGCGAGAGAGAGAGAGAGATTATTATTATAGTTTATTGACAGAATTTTGCGATTACAAGAAGCTTAAAGTAAAAATCATTTCACTAAAAGAGAGAGAGAGAGAGAGTCTTGATAGAGAGTCTTGATAGAGAGAGAGAGAGAGAGAGAGAGAGAGAGAGAGAGAGAGAGAGAGTCTTGATAGATAATATTGAGCACAGTCTTCACCGCTGGGTCGACTGTGGGGGCTGCGCTACTCCGGTTGGTGGCCGGTTGGTGGCCGTGGCTGTTCACGCACTAGCTCTTGCTGTGGCTGGCATGCTGTTCTGTCCTCTCTTGTTCCAGGAATTGCTGTCTGAGGTGTGTGTGTGTGTGTGTAGAAGCCACCATCATCAACCACAGCAGGTGATAATGATGTTTCCTGCTTTCATCCTCATTGGGGCTAGCCAGACCAACTTGGGGCTGTACTGGGGTGACGCTGTGTGCCTCAGGTGTATCTGGAGGGCTGAGATAGTGAGAAGGTAACAATTAAAAAGGACTAGTGTACACTTAAACCATTACAAACACTATGTAATGCTGGTATACACACACAAACACTGGTTTACACATAGAGACATATATAAACACTTGCTATGGTTTGTATACTCTTAGAAACACACATAAACTCTTAATAAGTCTAGTATACACACAAACTTGTATACAAACACTAGTATATATTTAGAGGACACATCCAAATCTTTGCTAAGTCTGATATAAGCACATAAACTCATAAGATGCTGGTATATGCTTGGAAATCTATACACACATTTGGTTAGGCTAGTATACACAAATCTATACATATATTAGGAATTTATTGAATGATTGAGATGATTAGTACTCTCTCTCTCTCTCTCTCTCTCTCTCTCTCTCTCTCTCTCTCTCTCTCTCTCTCTCTCTCTCTCTCTCTCTCTCTTTCTCTCATATCCTTTGTCTATCTCAAATTTTCTCTTTTAATCCCTCCCTCTCTGTCTGTCTGTCTGTCTGTCTGTCTGTCTGTCTGTCTGTCTGTCCCACACTTCAATACACCCTTCCTGTCTTCATACACTTTAGTACACCCTTCCTGTCTGCCCCTGGACCTTAATACACCCTGTATCACCCTTGCATCTCATTAAACTATCCATATTTGTCCATCCTCAATAAACCCTGTCTAATTTCCCTGTCCGGCTGTTTGTCTCATCTTACTACACCCTGTCTCTCCCTGCTTCTTGTTGCACCCTTCCTTTCCCCTACTCCTCAATACTCCCTTCTCACCCTGTGTCATGTGTAAATATTTAAATATTTATATTCATTTGTGGCATTCTTCATGTGTTTTTGGGGTCAGTTTTGAGTGTGTTTGGGTGTGTTTTGGGGTGTTTTGGGTGTGTTTTGGGGTGTTTGGGTCAATTTTTGATGAGTTTGGGTGTGTTTTGGGGTGATTTGGGTCAGTTTTGGGTGTGTTTTGGGTGTGTTTTGGGGTGTTTTGGTCAGTATTGGATGAGTTTGGGTGTGTTTTGGGGTGTTTTTGGGTGTGTTTCGGGGTGTTTTGGTCAGTTTTGAGTGTGTTTTGGGTGTGTTTTGGTGAGTTTTGGGTGTGTTTTGGGTGTGTTTTTGGGGTGTTTTGGTCATTTTTGGGTGTGTTTGGGTGTGTTTTTGGGGTGTTTTGGATGAGTTTGGGTGTGTTTTGGGGTATTTTGGTCAGTTTTGATGAGTTTGGGTGTGTTTTGAGGTGTTTCACGTGTTTTTTTTGGGTATTTTAAAGGAGTTTGGGTGTGTTTTGGTGGCTAGGGGTGTGCTGTGGGTGGATAAGACTGTTTTTTGGGTGTTTAAGTGGGTGTGCATGTGTTTTGGGGTGTTTTGGATGTGTTTTGGGGTGTAGAGAGATGGACGTGATGTGTGCAAGGTGCCTCAGTCCCCTGGATGGGTGTAGCAGTGTGTGGTGGTGCTGTCTGGGTCTCGTGGTGTGGGGAGTGCATGGAAAAGGAACAGATAATTTAGGGCAGTTTATCATATTTAATTATTTTGTTTATTAATTTATTTACTATTATCATTATTTTTTATTGTTTTTAATTAAAGGGGGGTTAATTTTTACGTTCATCTTTTGTGTTCGGGAGTGGTTAGTGCTTGTTGACAAAAAAATGGAGATCGTTTTATTTTTTAGTGTGGAAATTGTCGCAGTTTGTCAGGTGTTGATTGGTGTTGAGAGTCCCAGGTCCCGTCTAGCCCTCTGTCATAAAATGAACAATAAAGGGTTGATTTTCACTGATAGTTTATTTCCTTTAACGTAAACATGTAATGATATAGTTTTGTCTGTGTCTCCTGATGGTATGGCACTCTTGGCTAATATTTAACTAATTATATTCATGTCATTATATGAATAACTAATAACAATTCACTATCCTGCAGGTACTGTCAAGTCTATCGAAACATCAGCACGTCAATTGAGAGTCATGGATTTCAAGGGATTCCGATTTATTGCTGCTTCCTTCTCAATTTTAATAGTTCAGATAGACATTGCGTGTGGGGCACTGCTATTTACGAAGAACTGGAGGGTCACAGAAAGAAAGGGATGTTATATTCGTAATCTACGCAAAAAATAACTCTAGAAAAACAAACCACAGCATCTCTATTCATCCATTCTGTGTGTCTTCTCTTCTCTCTCTCTCTCTCTCCACTCTTAATGCTGCTATGGGTCTCTGGGCTGGAGTACATCACAGAAAGATTGACACAGACTTATATATGAGAGGATGTTGTCTGTAACTATTGCTATGGGGACATTGCAAGTTTGTGGGCTGTAGTCAATGATTAAGTGTGTCCTCTATAGCATACTTAAAAACCACAACACACACACACACACACACACACACACACACACACACACACACACACACACACACACACACACACACACACACACACACACACACACACACACACACACACACACACACACACACACACACACACTCTCTCTCTCTCTCTCTCTCTCTCTCTCTCTCTCTCTCTCTCTCTCTCTCTCTCTCTCTCTCTCTCTCTCTCTCTCTCTCTCTCTACAGACTCACTATTTCCTAACCCTTGCCTGAAACAAATGAAAAACTTTTATCCCTTCTCCAATCACATTTTAATTTTCTACTGACAGTCACAATCCCACAGTATATGTAGTAAATTTCAACTTTTACTTTCAGATTACCTTGTTGTTGATGTGCAGTCTTACTATGTGGGCGATGAACACCTCTGGGACATGACGAGCAGATGCCCATCCAGCACAGCTGGATGGGCATCTGTGTAAGTAGCTGTGTAGCTGGCATGAACGTTGCAGTCTTCATGATGTACTAGTGGGACAAACAAGAAGTGATGGTGTTGAGCCACTGTAATAGGGATGTTTATGGTTTAAGGATAGGAAGTCACTGTCAAGATCATCTGCAAGTTCAAATGGTCACCTAACAATTGCATCTTAGTAGAAAAACACAAAGAGGAAGTTTATGCAAGTTTTTATCCTTATATGAAAATGTTGCTAGTGTTAACATATAAAATTGTATTGCATCAAAGCCCCATACATTACTGTCTCTATCCAGTATGAGACCGGTGTTCAGGATAACAAGAAGCCGGCATTGCTCAAGCTGGACCACATTTCATCCATTTATACATACTTTTTATTATTAAAGCTTATCTTGTAATTATTGCTGAAGACATTGACTCATTTATTTATTTATTTATGACTTAGAACTATGATAAAGCTATGGATTGATATAATTCCTGATTTGTTTCCATTCTTGTCTCCGCTTGTCCATCCCTGAGTGGTCAGAAGCGGTGCTCCACTGATGATGTGGAAGCCTGAGACAGCCAATCATTTAATGGGCTAGGTTACCTTTTGTCACCATTCTTCTGTGTGTCACTCACTACGTTTGGAAATGTTTACCTGTTCTATTTAATTTGTTGGTTATAATAATGTTTATGGTCAATAAACTATTTATAAAACTATTTATCTGTGTCAGTATGATAAAAGCAGTTATTGTTGTTGTTGTTATTGTTATTATTATTAGTATTATTATTATTATTATCATTATTATTATTATTACACATTTTCCTCCTTGTATTTAAATATTATTATTATTATTATTATTATTATTATTATTATTATTATTATTATTATTATTATTATTATTATTATTATTACACATTTTCCTCCTTGTATTTAAATATTATTATTATTATTATTATTATTATTATTATTATCATGGATTTTTCTTGTATATAAATAAAATATTGTAACTGATTATTATCTTTTTTTTATCATTCATGTAGACTCAAACTCTCTCTCTCTCTCTCTCTCTCTCTCTCTCTCTCTCACGAATAAAATGACTGGTGAGGAACTCTAATCATTAAAGTGCTAAAAATTCCACTAAACCACGAGAAATAAATTATTAAGCCGTTCATTGCAAGGGCCACAGTCAGAAAGTGAAAAAATAAAAAATAAAAATCCTTAAATACCGAGGCTAAGTAAAACATAAGGAATTAGACAAATGATAATTAATAAACACATAAGGAATAATTAATAAACAAAAATTAAGCCAGGAAGACCATTATAATTATTGCAAGGAGACAATATGTATGTATATGTAATTCGAGGTTAAAATGGCTCAAATCTGGTCAAAAAAAGCACATCAATAGTATGCCATAAGTGAAGGTGTTCCTCAAGGCAGGGAAGGTTGGGGGGGGGGGGTGGCAAATGAATAGGGGAGGGGCTATGAACTATTGGGGGGGGTAACAGTCCCAATGACTATTAATTAATGACGCATCCCAATTTAGCGTGTGTTAATTTTCGCGTTGTGATAATCTAAAGGTTTTCTCGCGTTTTTTTTATTATTTCTTTATTTATTTTATTTTATTTATTTATTTTATTTGGCAGGTGTTATATATATATATATATATATATATATATATATATATATATATATATATATATATATATATATATATATATATATATATATATATATATATATATATATATATATATATTATATATTATATATATATATATATTATATATACACGCAATTACAGATGTTTGATGATAAAAACGGATAATGCCTACATATACCGAATCTGTATTGCCACAATATATAATTTACTATGTATGTTAATATCGGAATACATGAACTGGAACTTAATTCCAGTTCATATATATATATATATATATATATATATATATATATATATATATATATATATATATATATATATATATATATATATATATATATATATATATATATATATATATATATATATATATATTATATATTATATATATCAGCATTTCATAGGTATAGAAATATGGGTAAGAAAATATATCTGTAAATTCAGGTGTTCATTTATTAAGCAGTACATAATTATGCTACTTGAAAACATGAAATAAAAGTAGGTTTTGTTAAAAGGTATCCATGATGGACTGTGCACTGGGTTGTATCAGTCAAACAGCCTTTGAACCAGGAATGTGCCATAATGATGCAGTTTTTGCAGAAGTATACTGCGGTTGACACTACAAAAGCCTCTGGAGAAGATTGAGAATGCTGATAATTTGTCATCAAGAGATTATTAGAGATGGGAGGGAAATTGATTTAGAACATGATAGGTGTTATGATAATGCACAGTTCATCATGGGTACAAGGGATTTTTGTTCTTTGTATCAAAACAGGGACTTAAATTCACTTTTCCTGAAAATCTCTCACACTCATTCACCTCCTGTTTGTTTTGAAGAGAGAGAGAGAGAGAGAGAGAGAGAGAGAGAGAGAGAGAGAGAGAGAGAGAGAGAGAGAGAGAGAGAGAGAGAGAGAGAGAGAGAGAGAGAGAGAGAGAGAGAGAGAGAGAGAGAAAATAAATAAATAAATAAAAAACCACTGTAGGCCACTTCATTCACAATGCCCAAAGAACTCGGCAACATGTAATGTAATGCTTACTTGATGCCATGAGAGAGAGAGAGAGAGAGAGAGAGAGAGAGAGAGAGAGAGAGAGAGAGAGAGAGAGAGAGAGAGAGAGAGAGAGAGAGAGAGAGAGAGAGAGAGAGAGAGAGAGAGAGAGAGAGAGAGAGAGAGAGAGAGAGAGCATCCAGTCAACAAGGCCATGGGAATAAAAATTATTAGTAAATGAGAGATGAAAGGATGGTGATAACAAGTGATAAATTAATGAGAAATGGAAGGATGGTGACAAGTGGATGGAAAAATTATGATAAATGAATGAGAAATGAGAGAATAATGATGATGGTAATGAATGGAATGTATGTAACCAAACCTAACCCAACTAAACAGTGTCAGTGCAGGAACTGTCAGTGTCAGGAACAGCATTGACAAGAGCAGGAACACTGGAAATGATAAAGAAAGGAACAGACACACCGACAGAGTTCCCTGCAGTGGTGTTCGCACATCAACTGGATGAGGGCATGCCAGAGATAACCAGGGAGTCTGTGCCAGTCTTGGTATCTCTGGAAATGAGTAGAAATGATATACAGCATTATGATAAAGAGGCTGAGAGGGACAAGTCACCGCACCTGACCAGATTCATCTAAGGGTGCCGATTGACTGATTGCTAGCTATTCACTTCATAGCCAGGAAATACCAGAATTTTGAAAAGCAACTCATGTAATCTATAAGAAACATGAAAAGTGACCCCAGCAAGTACAGGCCGGGCGGGCAGTTTGACTTATGTGATATGCAAAATACTGGAAACAGCAATTAAAGATATTGAATCATACACTTACCAGCAATCTATTCAGTGTGTACAGCAGTCTGGATTCCTGCCTGGGAGATGCACAGAACTGCAGGTGATAAGTGTTAAACAAGTGGACAGTGTTTAAACAAGGGCCTGGACACTGATAAAAGCATTCCATACTGTACCACACAACAAGTTATTATCAAAGCTAAAAAGTAACAGATTGAAGGAGGTGTGTTAAACTGGATAAAGTCAGTCTTGAGTAGAAGAAAGCAAGGGGAGCTTGTGAATGGGGAGGTAAGGTCGAGATATGGGCCAGGGAGAGGAAAAATTATTACCTCTATTAAGGAAAGAGGAAGGAAGGAAAGAAGGAAAGATGGACTAGAGGGAAGGTCAGCAGATGGGAGGAGGAGGGGCAGAGAGTGGATCATTAGCTCTATAAAGGAGAGAGGCTGGAGGGAGACAGAAGGATGGGGAACAGAGGAATGCTCAGCTGATGGAGTGACAAGGAGTGGAGGAGTATTCATTCTATATAAAGGAGAGAGAAAGGAGGAAAAGTGATGGAAGGCTTGAGTGAAGGGATGGACAGTGGCTGAGGGGAGATAGAAGGAAACACACACACACACACACACACACACACACACACACACACACACACACACACACACACAGAGGCACATAGATGCTAAGGGAGGAAATCTGTCTGGGAACAACAAAAGTAGGTAAAGTCTCAGAAGTTTTAATATTAACCTGCCACACTTAATTCCTTTCTGTCTTCCTTCAGTCTCGTCCCCTTCCTTGCTAACAACCGCAATTTCAGAGGATTCAAGACTGAGGAAACACTTTGAACAATGGACACAAGTGCAGTATATTATTCTGTTATTCACCATGACTGTACCTCCATTTATAGTAAAGGGAGGAGGAGGAAAGTGCACTTGGTGGGCAAGAGAGCAAGGGAGAGGAAGAGAGGGAGAGGGAAGGAACAGGATAACAGGAAAGGGGTAAGGGGAGAGAGTGAGGGAGTGAGGAAACAATACGAGATGAAACTGGACATGAAGGGAGTGGATGGAGAGGGAGATGAGGAGAGGGGCAGGAGGTAGGGGGTGCATAGAAGCTCCGTTGAGTGAGAGGGGGGTCACAGTTGGGTGAGTGAGTGCGTGAGGGCACAGCAACACATGGTGGGGGGCATAACACACCTGCGGAAGGGAAGATGAGGCGGAGTAAGACCAAAAAATTACCTTATTCCTGCGAAACTTTCTCTCCCAAATGCTGACCATCAAGCCTTCAACTGTTGACACACACAAACCTAACCTAACCAACAATTACTGACATGGGAGACACAGGACACATGGCTGAGAGGACACACACACACACACACACACACACACATCCTAAAACACTTCTGTCTACACCTCCACTACTTTCAAAAGGCTCTAGTTGAAAGATAATAGGGATTTTAAGGGTGTTTTTATGATTCTAGTGACAGATTAACAAAATTTTCATATTATTAACTGGAAAAACAGTCTTGAGAACTTGGTTAATCATCCCTGTGGCTTTTGAAAATAGTCGTGGAGAGAGAGAAGTGTTTCTGGATACTGGCCATACATACATACATACACACACACACACCTCAGCAACACAATGATATATTTACATGACACCAGTATTGACACATGACAGGGAAAAATACATGCACAGAGGACATTAGAAGACATCAATTCATAAATAAACCACACTCATATAGACTTTGTATCCTACAATTCCTCGGATAGAACATGACAAGAGGGAGAGAGAAAACGGCTCAACACAAACACAAACACTTCAAAAACACACACACACACACACACACACACACACACACGTACAGACAGAAACACATAAAAGCAATGCATAAATTCAGGTCATAGGAAGACAAAGTTGCCAGTCAAACTAACAGAGGCACTTCATAAATCTTGGCCTCAATAAATTAAAAACTTTGAACTCCCCATAATTTGTTGAGCGTCTTTTTTTGGTAGTGTGCCTTTCAACCGATGCCTGGCACTGGAAAAACACCGTGCCGCCCTGCATCAAACTTTTCACTGCAACAAACTTTAGTGTCAGTGGTTCTGTCTGTCTTTCTGCCTGTCTGCCTGTCTCTTTCCTGTCCTTTCTTCCTGCCTGCCTGTTTCTGTCTCTGTCTGTGTGCTTGTCTTTTTTGGCCTTCCTTCCTGCCTGCCTTCCTGTTTCTGTCTGTCTATCTGCCTGCCTGCCTGCCTGTTTCTGTCTGTCTATCTGCCTGCCTGCCTCTTTCCTGTCCTCTTTCCTGTCCTTTCTTCCTGCCTGCCTGTTTCTGTCTCTGTCTGTGTGCTTGTCTTTTTTGGCCTTCCTTCCTGCCTGCCTGCCTGTTTCTGTCTGTCTATCTGCCTGCCTGCCTGCCTGTTTCTGTCTGTCTATCTGCCTGCCTGCCTGCCTGTTTCTGTCTGTCTATCTGCCTGCCTGCCTGCCTGTTTCTGTCTGTCTATCTGCCTGCCTGCCTGCCTGTTTCTGTCTGTCTATCTTCCTGCCTGCCTGCCTGTTTCTGTCTGTCTATCTGCCTGCCTGCCTGCCTGTTTCTGTCTGTCTATCTGCCTGCCTGCCTGCCTGTTTCTGTCTGTCTATCTGCCTGCTTGTCTCTTTTTGATATCCCTTCCTGCATCCCTGCCTGTCTATGAAACTTTCTATCTTTCTGCTTGCCTGCCTGTCTCTTTAGGCCTTCCTTTGTTTCCTGACCTGTCTGCCTGTCTATAAGTCTTTGTCTGTCTGTCTGTCTGTCTGTTTTTCTACCTCCATGTCTGTCTGTATGTCCTTCCTCCTGTCTGTCCGTGTATCAGCTGTCTGTCTTTCTTCCTGCACGTCTGTTTGTGTGTCTTTCTCTCTCAACTACAGTATATAATATCTGTTCATCCTTCACTTTACACACCAATAAAAGAAAGAAGCCCTGCATATACATAGAAACTCTTCCTGGTATTTCTGAAAGAAGAAACATTCTGTAGCAACACAAACAGCAACACTGGTTTCTTAATACTGCAACACACAAGTACACAGAAACACTCCCTCCTAGAAACACCCAACCCCTGCAACACACAGCCACACCTACACAAATCCCCCTC